>NC_011682.1:419399-461227 GCF_000150955.2 Phaeodactylum tricornutum CCAP 1055/1
GCCATTTTCAACGGAACGTGATGTGTGACGGGTTCCGGGGGTAAGGTAATCTGCAAGGAATGGCCCGGTTGCGACGTTGGGGGGCACCGAACCCGCACACGCCGGGGACCAGCGTGAACCGTAAACTCGGCTCCGGGACGGACCCCTTGAGGAACTGTGACGCGGTAGACCTGAGCGGGTCCGGTAGCGGTCCGTGAGACTTGGTAAGCGCCGGGACGAGTCGTAGTTGTTGAGGATGAAGGTGTAGTCGTAGAATTGGTGTCACCGTTGTTCCCGGAAGCTCCCGGGTCTGCCGCCGCAGTCGTAGCACCAGAGGACGATTCCAGAGCCGCAGTAGCTGTATTGGAAGCACGATTGGCGGCACCATCCACCTGGCGGCCCCGCAGGACTACGTTGGACGCGGAAGGTGCCGCCAGCGGAGAGGGGGTATGGCGGCTCACTGCCGATCCGGACTGGACCAAGTCCTGTGCCGTACGGGGCGGAAGCGTCGGTCGTGATCCCACTACGGGTGGCATGGAAGCCGACTGCCAGGTCGCCGCAATTTGTTGGCCGGGATATCTCAAACGTGCGCTCGCATTGGAGCCCGATACATTGGTGGGGACGGTATTGCTACTACTGCTATTTGCATTGATGTTGGTGTTGCTGCCGGAGCTCGTACGCGGCCTATTGGCGCCTCCCATGATGCGAAAGAGCGGCATCGATGTTTGAATTTCTTTCTATTTGTGTAAAGTAGTCGCCGGAGGGAACAGCGTGCACTCGGATCGAAGAGACTTCTACAGTGAAAAAAAGAGGTTTGCGCTCGCGGTTGGAAATTACAGCAAAACTCCGCGTAAAGTTATTTTCAAAGCCGGCTTGAGGACTCTTTGCTTCGCTCGTTCGTTCGTAAACTGCCCGACCAGAACACGTTGTTGGATCAACCGAGAGCGTTCACTTTAGTCGTGGGGTCTGGCCGTGTACAGTTTTGGTTCTTACGTGTCGCCGTGAATACGAGTCCAGTCGGATTGTGTCAGCTGTCAAGATCCAACGGTGACTATCTACTACCTGTAGCAGTAAAATCAGGGGGAGTTGACGGAGGATTGGCTTTCTGTGGTTCGAAACTCCTAACTCTTCGGCGCTTCATTCTCAAGTGATTGGTTGCATTTTATCTATTTTTCGACTGTGAGATAAGAAAAGGAGAGAGTTGGATGCCGGAGACCAAATGCCCATTCCCATCCCCGGTCTTTCGGGGAAATACAAATTTGGAATCGTATATCATCACACGACTCCCGAATGGGTCTCACCCGTTGGCCCAGCCCTTTTCTTCTGTCCATCGTCTGGAGGGCTGCATTCCGGAAACTGACTGACTGCTGAGTTATGGAGGGGGAAGGGACATGTCCAACTGTCTTGATTGCCAAAATGTAGTCTGGAATCGGTTGCTCTCTCTAATCCCGCTACACCAATCAAAATAGTAAATACTGTAAGACAACTCAACTCGAAGATACCTTCCACGTGACTAACATATGTCTGCTTTACTACAGTGTTGTAGGTCTACTTGTTTTACATGCTTTAGGAAACTAATTGAAATAACACAAATGGACGCGAGTTAACTATAAATTGTGTTAATCGCTATATGATTTGTTCGCGGGGTTGCATGCTATTTGGGCTGCTCACAGCGAGGTTACCAATTGACATTGAAGGGCCGACTAGCTAGCTAGCTAGCTAGCTAGCAATAGCCAAACGGACAGAACTCATGCTTTGAAGTTTTAGGTAGTTCGATGTCTCTCGCGAGGCTCTTGGGTCAGCAATTTCCATATTCCTCACTAGAGATAGGGTTGAACGAGTTGTCTCTTACGTCCAGAGAATGAGTTGTTCGAGTTCACTTGGACGGACAAATGAACTACAAACGTGCTTTGTGCTGATCTGTCTGACCTGTGTGATTTTACGTTGACGGTACGCGACTACTACTCTTTGAGGCGCATCCGTGGCAGTCAGCGGTCTTCTGCGAACATTGACTGTGATTGCTGAGATCAATCGTTTTCTTGAATTCGGTTTGTGCGTAAATTGTTCTTTTTGCATGCTTATCGGTTCTTGTGTTTGATTGACAAGAAATCATGAGCCAATTTATTCAACGTGTCGCCAACTACATTGCAAATGAAGTCCTCATCAAGGGACTTGCAAATTCGAAAACGTTTCAACGTTTTGCTATTCGAACAGATCATAACCTGCAAAATTTGCACAAGACCGGAACTGAGCACTTCGAAAAGGCCTTTGAAGACATTGCCAAAACGCAAGTGAGAGGCTCGTCGAGTAGCGCACGTGGACCACCACAGGCTCCCCTACGAGGCTTCCCCGGTTTCGTCTCGGCTTTCTTCAAAGAAATTCGCAGAGATTTGACGGGAAAATGACTCGGTTTAAGTCATATATGTTAAGCGAACAAATAGAGAGAATTTTACTCAGGAAAGCTCAATTTTCTTGGCATAATTTCAATCCTACAGAAAACTATGCTACCTTTTCCGCCGTAGCAATTTCTTGACTCACTTTCACCCAAGATTCTAACAGCGAGCTTGCTTTGCCGGATTCGAGAGTTGCACGAGCGAGGTCACATCCGTCTTCGATGGACTTTGCCAAACCGAAAACGTAGCAACCGACCCCAGCGTTCAAGACAATAGAATCTCTCTTTGCGTCGGTATGTCCTCCACCCAACAGTACATCTCGAAACTTTTGAGCGTTCTCTTCAGGCCCACCACCCTTTAGGTCAGCCAGTTCGCATCGCGCAATGCCAATACTCAAGGGATCGAACTCAAATTCCCGTTCTTCGTAGATACGGGGCTCACCCGGAGCCGCAATGTTCTTAATTTCTAGAATGGTCGAGGGTCCCAGGGGGCTAATTTCGTCCAGTCCCAGCCCATGGATAACTACCGCATGATCCACACGCCCAACTTCTTTTAAGGCGCCCGCCATAAGTGACAGGAGCTCAGGGTGAAAGACTCCGATGACAGCGTGCTGTGCGCCAGCCGCGTTTGTCATGGGTCCGAGAATATTGAAACACGTTCTCACACCCAACTTTTTGCGAATTGGTGCCACATACTTCATCGACGGGTGGTTGACCGGGGCAAACATGAAGGCCATACGGACGGCATCGACACATTTTACAACCTGCTCGGGTGTCAGGTCAACTTTGACACCCAGAGCCTCCAGTACGTCTGCTGATCCACACGCTGACGACACGGAACGATTCCCCGCCTTGGCCACAATACAACCACAGGCGGCCGCGAGCACCACTGATGCCGTGCTAATGTTGATTGTATCGGCTCCATCACCTCCTGTACCGACAATGTCCAAAAGTTTCCGATTTCCAAGATCAACTGCGTTGCAGGCTTTGTTCATAGCCCGAACCATACCAGCAATCTCGGAAGGCGTTTCACCCCGGGCACGCAACAAAGTCAAGAGCGACCCGACCTGAACTTCATCGGCTCCTTGTAAAATCTCAGAAAATGCTGCTTCGGTTTCATCTGCTGTCAGTGGACGCGTTCCTTGTATTAAGATTTCGATGTATGGCTTCAGCGACGCCATTTAACCGAAAGGTAACGGCGGTACGTGGTGGTAGAAGGGCCTCTGGTCGATGGCACCGTAAACGCAAGGGAAGGACGATAGCAAGACCAAAAGACGACTGCTGTACACAAACGATACAACATTACATCCGCGACTTGAAGTAGCAAGGTGGTATCCAGCTGGAAAGAATTTTTTCCGTTGGGATCGAAGCGTTGACACACTGGAATTGTTTTGTTCTAGTGAATGCTGACTCCACCATCCATTGGCGTCTGTGAGCAAAGAAGATCAACCAGGATGGTCTCGTAGCGACGATGGACTTTTACGGATGGACTCCCCTTTGGCGAAACGACGTCACAGTCAGACGGCGTACGTCTGGTACAAGCAGACAGACGAACTCGGTTCCCTTTTCGTGGAATAACTTGACGGTTGCAAATTTGTTGACGTGAGCTTCCTTTTTACCGTTAACTTTAGTGCTTTATAGCTCTATCTTGCAAAGAACTAAACACACGCAAGACCGTATTGAAAGTTCCGTCTCACAATCAGTCGTACGCCTAAGTTGAAGTGTCTCTCACTAGAACTATGGCTTCAATCTCGACGGCGATTCCGAGGGGCAAGGCGTTTGTACCAATCGCTGATCGTGCGTGCATCCCTCGCTCTTTCCCAAATACTTCACAAAATAGATCAGAACATCCATTGACTACCTTGTGCTGTTCATGGAAATCATCTGTGGACTGGACGATTCCGAAAAGTTTCACAATCTTCTCAACTCTGTCGAGATCTCCCAATTCGTGTTTCAAAGATGCGATGAGATTCAATCCAACCTGCCGAGCTGCTTGGTAGCCAGCTTGTACATCATAATCTTTTCCAAGAGTTCCCGTATGAAGCGTTCCATCGTCACGAAGCGGCAAATGACCAGAGAGGTACAAGACGTTGTCAACGCGCTGGCACGGCTGATAATTCGCAGCCGCTGTAGGTGCGGGTGGCAATGTCAAGCCCAGTTCACTAATAATATGCTCTGTCTTAACCATATGTCGGTTGACTGGGAAGCTGATGGCACTGGGGGGCGGAGGAGGAACAAACGCTGATAGCGGCAGAGATCCAACTTGCATGGTTTCTGTGTGCGCTCGACGTTGCTGAACGAATCAAACAGATTTACTCCTCGGTGAAGACCCGGATATACCGAATAAATGCTCTTACTAGAGTTGTTAACCAATTTCAAAAGCACATCATCAAAGGTTGATGGAATTGCAATGCTCCTTGCATTTGCTTTTCACTATTTGATATCCAACAAATTGCAGTCTACGCTTGTTTCTGCGAGTTCCTCTTCTACAGTCAACTCTCCAACTACAGGCTTGTTCGAGTTTACATGCAGCGTTTTCTTGTATGAGATATCTGGCGGAGGGACACGACTTTGGGATCCATAGCGATTTTTGCATTCGAGAGAAGCTAAGGTAACAAACCTGAATGAAGTGCAGCTTTACAGAAATTGTGTCATGGATTATGATAACTTCAGACCCGTATTTGTGTTTCACTATAACTGTAAAATCTCTATTTACTGTTAATGTTTAAATTCTACAGGCATGCAATGAGTTCACAAACCGGAAAACAATATTCTCTCTGGTTGATCCGTACATAATTATATAAGTATATGGTATTCTCCTCCTTAGAAATGTTGTATTTTGCAGCTGAGGTGCAAGGCGACAGGAAGACTGCGGCCAAAAAACTCGCTTCATTTGCGTGCATACGCTTAACCGTTGGAATTTATCGTTAAATTCAGATGGAAATATATTGGCTGACACGACAGTGAATTAGAAGTAGAACTTTGTTCTGAAGACTGTTTGGTTCCCTAAAAGTTCCTTCAAGAAAGCGGAGTTTAGCTGATGTGAACGTGAGCAGAATAAAATAATTAACTATGAAGATATGAATATTTCTATATCCCAATTCTTCTCTCTGAGGTTGAGAATCTTACGAATTTCTCTTCAGCTTTCGAAAGAACTCTGGAAATGCAGATGCTCGACGAACTCTGTCAGAGCCAAGGAGACTTCAGAACGATATATTTGATAAATGATACTGTAGGGTGTCAGCGCAAATTGACGCTGTTCTATGTACAAATGTCAAGTGTCTTGTTCTGCACACTGATGTGGTTCACTACATCACGCAAAACAAAGAGGAAGAACTGATTCTTCTTTTCTGAACGGCAGCTGCGCAGTTGACTTTCTCCAATCCCTGCTTCCGTGTAGTGCACTTCCTTTTAAAAATGCTGCCTGCGAAGGTGTCATAAAAGTTGCTGTGCCAAGATCAGTCTTACTTTACATCTAGAATTTCTAGACTTCTTCTTGACATCCACTTTCTCGTGCACTAGCGACCATGGCCGGTAATACTACTGATGGAAAAACCCGAGAGACTTGGCCGTCGCGAACAGCGTTCTACTTTGCAGCTGTTGGGGCTGCAGTGGGATTTGGAAACGTTTGGCGTTTTCCAGCCCTCTCGGTCGAATACGGGGGAGGCGCCTTTTTTATTCCTTACCTTATGGCGTTGTTCCTCATCGGCATTCCTATTTTAATCCTTGAAATAGGCTTCGGTAAGTACATTCACGAACTGTGTGGAAATTGGTACCAGCAGAAACGGCTTTTTGTCGACCGAATGACAGTTAGGCACTAGACGTTCCGTCGAGGTCCTTCCGGTTACTCCTCGAAACGGAAAGCGCCATATCGCCTCTTTTCTAATCACATTTTGCAATTCGAATTCCTTTCATAGGACAATTTTTTCAGTCTGGCGATGTTGGCGTCTTTGGGGGATTTCATCCTCGTCTTCGGGGTGTTGGTGTTGCAAGTGTGGCATGCGGTTTCATGTTGGTTGTTTATTACAGGTACGTGCGGCCCACACACGCACTTTTCAGCGCACTCCGGACGATTCTCACTTTTTTGCCTCATTTTCAAGTATGCTCATTGCGTGGGTTGTCAATGCCTTCTTTGATAGCTTTGGTAATAACGATCCGTGGGGAGCTCCAGACATATCCGGAGAAGAAGCTGTCGAATATTTGTGAGTTTGCAACGACACAAGTGGTCGTCCTGGATAGAGGTCGCGATCATTGCACTTGCTCACAATCACTATTTTGTATGTTATGTCGCATTAACAGTACCAACGTCATCATCGGAGCTGAAACACTTGGCCAAGACGGACGCCCAACACGATTGGTAGGAGCGAATGTTGGATATTCGTTCTTGGTCTGGGTTATCGTCTTTTTTGGTATTGGCTTTGGCGTCCAGTGGACAGGTCGAATTTCATACGTCACAATGGTATGTGAGGATTTCGTATCCCCTCGAAATCCATGGATTTGTAGTTTGACTGATTGACTTGTTCTTGTGTATGGTTTAGGGCCTTCCTGTTATCCTTCTTTTTGTCTTCTTGGGCCGGTCCCTTACTCTCGAAGGCAGCAGCGAAGGAGTCAAGGAGTATATTGGACGCTGGGACGTTAGTGTTCTTACCGAACGAGGTGACGTCTGGTCTACGGCAGTCTCCCAGATTTTTTTCTCTCTTGGTGTTACGTTTGGTATCATGACTGCATTCGGTTCTTACTGCCCACACCATGAGCCCGTTGTTTTAAACTCTTTTGTGATCTCAATCGCAAATTCAATGTTTTCGTTCATATCTGGCTTTGCTGTCTTTGCCGCACTTGGGCATTTGTCATTTCTGTCCGGAACCTCAGTGACCGATCTCCCATTTGCTGGTTTTTCACTTGTTTTTGGAACTTGGCCGGTTGTGCTTGGATCTCTAAGTGGCGGGGAGCATTGGGTACGCCTGCTTTTCTTTAATCTATTCCTTCTCGGCATCGACTCAGCGTTTGGGTTTACCGAGGGAGTTGTTACAGTCCTTCTTGACACTACGTTCCTACAGCATCTTCCAAAGTGGAAGGTTACAGCAGCTGTGTGCTTGGTTGGCTGGCTTTTGTCTCTCATGTATGCCACGGATGCTGGTCTGAATTTTCTTGATGTAATTGATTTCTATATCAACTTTGTCATGCTTTTTGTTGGTTTTGGTGAAACATTCAGTGCAGGATGGGTGTACGGGCACAAGAAAATGATCGATAATTGCGGTGCACCGGCCGTTTTCTCTTACATGATCGCTAACTTTGGCTGCGTCATTGTTGCCTGCGGAATTTGGTTTGGAGTCTCACCAGATGATGGTGGTGTCTGGGGTGGGTTTGTTGGCATGTTCCTTTTCTATTTCATTGGCATCACTGTTACCTGCTTCTTCCTCAAAAAGAAAATGGATGAAAACCCTGGCAAGTGGACTTGGTCAGAAATGCTGTGGGAAGTTTCTTTCCGTAACATCTTTGACTTGAAAGCGCGTATTGAACCCATTGTTCAGTGGATTCCAAGTCTTTGGTGTGTTTTGATTAAACAATTTATTCCGCACATTTTGATTATTTTGTTCATCAATCTGGCCCAGTCAAACAATGCCGATGGCGAGCCTATCTTTGGTCACTACGGCGGCTACGGGGCGAAGCCTTTCCAGATCATGGGAGTACTCACGTGGGTTTTCGCTCTGGTATTGTTCCTTGTTGGCGCGGTCTTTCCTGCACTTTACCAGTCTCTCGATCTCCCCGCTGGCCACCTCGCTCTTGATGAAGCGGAGGCCTTGGAAAAAAAAGAGCACATGGAAGGGTCGTCGGTAGATGAGGTTTCTGGATCTGACCAGGAAAATGATGGCGAAGGTATTGCGGACAGTACCAATAAGGAGTAGCGTGTCGACCAGCACAGTCTTATGTGCTCAACATGGCGTCTTCGTTTACGTGATGAATATATTCTTTTACATTAATAATGGTTTTGGATGTAAACATACAGTCTTATTATTGCAGATGCCGGTGCGAGACTTTTCTCCGCGCAGCTTACTGTTGACGAGAGCAACACGCTTTTCATTTACGTTAGTAGTAGCACAGCGGATCCTTCTACTACTAGCTAGTGGTCTCGTGGACCTACGGCCCTGCTCATCGCTCTCGTACGATTGATTCGTCGTTGTGATGTCATATATGACGGACTTGTCTGTGCGGAAAATTATACCAGACCGCGTGCAGGCGCGCGACCACAACGACAACCACCGTTGCGCCAACTGATGGAATCACCTTGAAGAATCCGCCGTCGCTGCTCTTTCGTCTCCTTCTATTGTTTCCCTCCAACTTTTCTTTGGATCGTTTGGTGCATCAAAAGATGCGAGAAATACCTTCACTACAAGTCTTAAGCTTGCGAGCCGTCGGCTCTCATTCTTGCTCTGTGGAACAGACGTTTTGCCCTGCGCCCGATTCTGCGGAACCGTCGCAGGCATCCAAGCTGCTACGCTCTTTCCACAAACGTCCTGTGGATAACGCCGACGCTGGGAACAAGGGAATTTGTTCTATGAATGAAATCCCCGTCAAACGAACCCCTTGCATTGGACCCGGAAGCTTTCGTCGAGTGAATGCCAACGATGTGGATCTGCACCATCCGATTGTGGGCTGTCGTGACCTATCAACTCGCCTAATTCTGCAGTTTGGCAATCCTGCTCTGGACTGCTTGCAATCCTACGTAGACAGTCTCGTCGAGACGGGTCGAATGGATGATACGCGGCTGGGCCGGCACTTCTTTGACGAGTGGAAGGCCAACGTGATCCTCGGTAGCGGTGGCACCTTACACACGGAAGTGGCGGAAGTCGAACCAACGCCCGCGCCGCTAGCGTCCACCCGGAAGCGTCGTCGGAGCTCGGCTGCGGCCTCTGCCGCCGCTCCAGCCATCGTCCCGATCCGCGAGAAGCACGCCCGTTCCGTCGACAACAATCGAGCTCGGGAGCCTTTCTCTTTACAACTGTACCATGTCGAAAGATACGGTACAGGCAATGGTGGATGCAGGGATGGGACCACATTTGGCCGTTCTGGACCTGACTGGTGTGCACGGTCTAGGAGATGACTTACTACAGCTCTTATTGCCGCAGTGTGTCAACCTACAGCGACTGAGCTTGAAGAACTGCCGTCGAATCACCGTCAAGAGCTTGCGGGTAGTTGCGCAATATCAAGCCAAATTGGAATCACTCGACGTCGGTGGTGCCTTCAACTTGACCACGGACGATGTCATGGAAGTGGTGCCTACCTTGACTTGTTTGGAAGAAATTCATGTGAGCGGTTTGGGATGGGCGAACGGCACGTTGCAGCGATTGGCTGATTCCCGGGCTTGGATATCTTTGAGCCTTAATTTTTCGTTGCACATTTCGCAGGCGGTCTTACGAACATCACTAATAAGGATTGCCGGCTCCTTAAAGTCGCTCGCGTTGGCGTTCTGTGAAGACGTGGTCGACAACACACTATTGGGAATGTTGGGACGAAACTTGCCGGTACTGCAGTATTTGGACGTCCGAGGCAATCCTGGCCTTACAACGATGACCGGGTGGTACGATGGAAGAGCTTCTGCCGATCTTCCGGCACAGGCGTTGCTTGTGTTGGCGCGCTACTCGGGCCTGTCCGAGAGCTCGGTGGATGAAACCAAGCGCGTGCATCTTCTCGCGGCTCGCGCACTGACCGCTATTCTGGATGGCAATGGTATGGGAGCTGGCATTGTGCGATTGCATGATGCTAACAAGAACGGACAATAAACGACCGTAGAAAAGATCAACACTAACGGTTGCTCTATCTCCATGAGAAAAGAAAAACGATTCTCTAATTCTATAATTTCTCTTCGGAAGGACTTTGTACACGTTCTAGAGAGTCTTGGATATGTTGGAAAAATTCGTCTTCGTTGACAGTTTGGCCTTGTCGCAACTGCATAGTTGGTAAGTGTAGTTGTGCCCGAATCCAGCCCAATTGCTCTAAATCTTCCGCGAATGCTTCGGCACGATGACGAAAAGCTGCAATTCGTTCGCTCTGCTGCTGTGCTTGCCAGCGAGCGACGCACTCTTGTACGCTTGGTTCAATTGCCAGGTTCCAGGCAGCCTAAGGGCATGGGAAGGGGCAGGTGTTTCTAATTAGCCTCAAGGACGAATCACGATACAGCATTGACACTAGGATGGCCTCTCCCATTACACACACACAAAAACACACCGTGGCAACTCTCTCCGTAACTTCTCGGGGCGCCGTTCTATCGTACTTGGAATTTCCGGTACCGTAAGGTCGCAATTCTTCGAGCGCCGGAACTTTCCGAGGATTCCGCGCCGCTTTGCCGGCCGTCAGAGCCGCACACAGTATTCCGGCTAGCGTCGGACAATCCGTCCGGGCCAATTCCAAGGTACGTTTCAGTTGCAAAAGTATATGAGCATCCCGTGACGAAAAGGGTGCAAAGACAACGGACCGATCGGGACGTCGGGGGCGTGGCGCCAGACCGGCGGCGACCGCGGCACAGTGGCGAGTCACGTTGGCCAGGCCGTGTTCGCAGTGCCAGTACGTTTGGAGTTCCGCGACGTGCGACGGGTCCGTCTCCCAACGCGCCGCTTGCGGATCCACAAGGTCCGACCGGTCGAACGACAGTGTTCGCTGCCACCCAAAGCGCTGGTGGCGACGGGGCGTGTTGTGGGCCTGTACCTGTTTCCAGAGTAGTTCCGATACGTGCGTGGTGGGGTCACGATCCGCCACGATTAGTACTTCTAAACGTGCGCAATTGGAAAGGACGACGCATTCTTGAATGATGGGATCACTACGCAAGTACTTGATCAAGGCGTTGAGGGTCTTTGGTTTGGGAAGAAAAAAGTCTCGTCCGTCGCCGAGCACAGCGTCCTTCCATCGCCAAACATCCTTGGCAGTTTTCGAAAATAACGAAGGGTCTTTATCGCTAACAGGATATTGCAATGATAGAAGGAATATGAGTGATTCTTTGGGAACCGTCCTGCCGGATGCAGAGAGTGGGGCTGACGATTTTGAAGCAGAGGAGGCAATTCCCAAAGTGTCAGCGGTTCCAACGGAATCCTTGGATCCCAGAGAAGACCCCGCCACCGGAACAAATCCTTGGCAATCGAGACAGTTGAAGACACCAAAGGCTAGCGCAAGGATTGGACGTTTCCATCGTCCCATGTGATTCATGTCATCGAAACGACGCCTGATCCCGGCATCCACCACACCCCACGGCCTAATCTTTGGGAGACATGGTGGTGGCAGGTGGCACCGAAAATGTTGCGGATGCCGATGCGGGATATGGATACGGATACGGAACGACGGGTATATTCTTCGAGGGAATGCTGGTTTTCACAGGTCAACCTTACAGTAAGTAGGGGAGAGGGGTTGGGATTCACAGTCAACTCTACTCTCGAGCTAGTTTGTGGAGAAAGCTACCTACCCACTCCGATAGGAAGGATCCGATGTGGCGTCTGTACGTCGCCGTCGGCACGTGCCGGTGTGGACGGCATGACAAATTCCTCTGTCGTGTAGAGCACGAGATGCTGTGCGCGCGCCACGGAGTCTCTCTCGCGGTGGGCGGCTAATAACCGGTAGGAATCCCAACGACATGGCGACCAAAAGTATGGACTCAGCGTGTTCGCAAACACGAGCCGGCAGGAACGCGGGCAAAGCCAAAACCTCTCCGTTCGAACCAAAACAAAATACAAGCCAATCACAGCCGGTTATGAAATTCAAAAACGACCGTCCGTAAGTATTTCTCGCCTGCGGACTCGCACCTCGTGCACTTCCGGACGGTTGGGTGTTTCTTCTATAGTGCCACCAACAAATACTACGGATTCGGAAGCGCATGTACAGTCGCGGTGTAACGGAGACACCGTTGTGTATTCTCGCGACGCGTACACATACACATTTTTGCACCACCATTGGTCTTGATTTTGATTTTATGTTAGGGGTTGGACAGACGACAACCTTGGACGAAAAACCAAAACAAACCACAACGACACTACTACCCCCTCTCGTTCGTAACGGATCATATCCGTGTGTTTATAACAGACAGACTGCGTTGTTCTCCCTTTGGCTACTCACAGTCAGACCTTTACAGTTAGTCACTGCATCAACCCTTCCTCGCCATTTACCAATACAACTAACGGTAGATTCGTCTCGGTTCCGCATTGTCTCTCTCTCCTCCCGAGACCAACTCCGACCTCTTCCACCACGACAATGCGTATGCCTTATCGTATCACCACAGCATTGGCGTGGGCGTGGACTCTTGCGAGTTTCACGCACGCGCAAATGGGAACGACTGCTCCGGTAGCGGCTCCTTCCGTCCTTCCCGTCGTGACGCCGACTCTGCTTCCGGTTGCGGCACCGACCAAGGCACCAGCCGCCGCAGTAGTACCGACCAAGGCACCCGCCGCCGCAGTAGTACCAACCAAGGCACCCGCAGCAACCGCGACTATAGCTCCGGTGGCAGTAGCGACTACGGCTCCAGTGGCGGTCGCGACTACGGCTCCAGTTGTGGTGGCTTCCGCCGCGCCCTCCGCTGCCGCCGTCAACGTTACTACCGCACCAGTCGCGGTCGCCTCCGCCGCTCCTCTCGCTGCGGTGGCCTCCCAGGCTCCATCCTCGGCGCCAGTCATGGTACCGTCCGCTCTTCCGACGGGTAACACGTCCCCGGCACCGTCCGTAGTGCCAACCGACAGTCCCTCAGCAATGCCGTCTGGAATTCCCACCAAGGCTCCCACCGCAACCAGTGCCCCCACCGCTGTGGCTACCGAAAGTCCCACCATGGGACCCACCGTTGCCGCTACGACTGGAACTCCCCTGCGTGTTGCCTTTCAAGGTATCCAACTCGTTCTGCCTGGTGTCATTACTCTCAATCAAGGAGCGCAGGCAGATTTTGCCACCGTCACGGACCAATTCTACGAGGACTTTTACAAACTCACTGAATCGAGCCGACGTCAACGTGCCTTGCAGACCTTTCAGTCGGCCGGCATTGCCGGGTTGCGCTCCACCACCACCTTTCGTACGCAAATGGTCACGAGTGACAACTCGGGTCCTACCAATACCATAGAATACGATCAATTACTGGAGTACCGCGTTATCGACAGCAACCCCCTCAGCCCACCGGATTTGATCGTCGCTCCGTTTTTGTTATCGGATATCAATCGTAATTATACCGATCGTTTGCGCGAATCCAATTCAGCCTTTTCGACCATTCAGGATGGTGGCTTGGACCCACCGGTTGTACCCGTAAATGGCGATGGCGGCGGTGATGACGGTTTGTCGACCGGAATTATTGCCGGCATTGCCATTGGTGCCGCGGTGGTAGCCGGGATCCTCGGGTACATTTGCTATTCCTGCATGAACCGGGAAAGTAACGACGAGTATGTGCCGTCCTCCTCGCCGACGCCACAAGCCTTTTCCATTGCCAATTCGGAAGAAGTCAGTACTCTGCACGATCCCATTCGCACGGTTGGCTCTGGTGGTGGCTATGGAGATCAAAGGTACGTGTTGGGATGGACGAGTCCAATCTGTGAAGGCCAAATGACTGGCATTTTGCATTCTTTTCGGTTCTGGTTAACTGTTGCTTACATATTCAAATGATTCCGCATCTTTTTACAACAGTGTCGCCACTGTAGACTATGACTATTCCAAGGCGTACGGGGGTGTGGGCGATGCTTCGGTTGTATCTTCGGCAGGAGGCACGCTGGGCGAAAACACCCGATTGACTAAGGATGAAACCACGACGGGAACTTTATCTCGTGCTGCACTGGGTGCCGGCTACGACTCGGAAGCTCAATATGACAGGGACGACAGCGTTCGAGAGGAAATCATCGAAGTAGTCGCGCCGTCGGGCAAGCTCGGGGTGGTGATTGACACGCCTGACGACGGTGCACCGGTCGTCCACGCCGTCAAGGATTCTTCCGTAATCGCGCATCAAATAAAGGTCGGCGACAAGCTTATCGCTGTAGACGACCAAGATGTCACCGCCATGACGGCAATCAAGGTATCCAAACTGATCAGTAAGAAAAGTGCCAACCCGACTCGAAAGCTGACGATTATCCGCTCGTCTCTATATGATGATCACTGAGTCGTCGGACTGGGAGGAGCTCGCCCCGGAATAGTATGTGCGTCAATGTAATGTGGTCTACTAGAAATTCTCAGTATCAAGGAATATTCTGGTCTTTTTCAACTCGACTACGTAGGTTCCTGTTCAAGTATAACTTGGCAACACGTGTTATAGTGTGGTTCGTACTCTACCACAGCTACCGATCGAGGACGTGCTCATTGTAATGAATCGATAGACCACAGGTCACTCCGATTCTCAGTAACTTGGAAGTGGCCCAGAAGAGGCAAGTCGTCGTTCTCGTTTTCTGTTGTATCTTCAAAGAGAAAAGTCGTATCGTCGGTTTCAACCAACGATTCTTTTTTCGAATACATCGATTTGCACCGGAACTTCAGAAGCAACAGAATGGCGTTGGAAATAGAAAAATCACTGGCCTTGGGCAGATCTGTCGATGATGGCGTCAAAGTCGTGTACGCAAATGACCGTCGAGGGAAGGTTCCGTTGGGCCCTGTTTTCTCTCTGCTACACAGCCAATGCAATAGATCGCCTCTGGAAAGTGACAGTGAATGGTACATGATAAGGAAACGATACGGTACGGTACTATCCAGGTAACTGTAAGTGAGAATGTTGATCGTCCTTTTGACGGAACGATCGCGTTTGTGATCTCGTCGGCGATTTTGGGGGGATCTCGCAAAAGCTTTGTCTGCCGACCGGCGTGGCAGTCCTTATATGTTATTGTGAATAGAGTTTTTCCGAATTACTATGTGGGCTGGCGTTTCAGGTAGCATGTCGATTGAAAGTCACTGTCAATTCATACGAGATTGACAATGATTACCTATTTATCCAACTGTCCAAATAGGCCCAAACTGTGATCTACCCTATCGAACAAAATCTGACCTCACAGGGAGAACCAGCAAAATCGATATTCAAAGGCCATCCTTTTGTGCGACTTACTTCTACCAATGACTTCGAGAGCTGGTATGACATTGTTAATTCTAAAGTCTTATAAGACAAGCTATGATAAAGCAGTTTTCTGGAAAGTACACATCAAAATTTCGCCTGTTCCGAAGCGATAGAAATCACGAACTGACAGAGATGCATATCTTCTGATAGATTCCGACGGTGAGGCTCCTTCCACAAACCTTGGTTTTGATCTCCCGGGGACATCTACCCATCATAACTTTCGAGCCTCTGGCCCCCCTCGATAGGAGAGAGCATTTTTTGTTTGCACCATGGACCCTCCTGAATGCAGCGGACATAGTCATGACCACGACCATGGCGATGATCTTGGACGCAGTCTCCGACCCTATGTTGACTTTTCGAAAACGATTTGCTTGAACGAGGAAGTTCGGGGATCAGGGATAGATGTGATTAAGCTTCATGAGGATCGCCTCAGCGAATATCCATCAGTTCGTTCGCCGGAAGATGATCCTGAGTTGATACTACACATAATGTTCACCGAAGCGGTGACTGTCCAGTCCATTGCCATTCGAAACGCAAGCAACAATAGGGAGACAGCATCACCCAAGCGGATTAAAATTTTCACAAATAGAGATCAAATTGATTTTGAGACGGCTAGGGAGATGTCAGCACAGCAAGAATTGGATTTGCTGCCCCCACATCACGTCATAGATGGGACGGTGGATTACCCTTCTCGCCCCGCAGGTCGATTCCAAAACATTAGTTCGTTGACAATATTTTTTGTTGATAACTACGACAGTTCTGGAGAAATGGGAACTGAGATAACGTTTGTTGGTCTGAAAGGGAAAGGGTCGGGAATAAAGCGACAAGCTGTTGAAGCTGTTTACGAATCTCGAGGAATGCGAGCAGACCACAAGGTACGTGGCGAGTTTGGTGCAGCAAACATTCTTTAGGGGCATGCAGCAATTCCCAAATCGTATTGCCTCGACCGTGAATTGCGGAAACCGTCTGTTTTGATTGACTGTGAGCGTAATAATTGATAGTTCGATGTTTTTTAACAATACCCTGGTAGACGGTAACAAAGCTCCATTATAATGGGTTATGTGGGTGCCAGCTAACACGACCGTGTCAGGTGGTTTTCTAGCTAGAACCGAGGGATATTGATTCCTGACCAAATAAAAGTTGTTCATTGCGTTGACTGTGAGTCGGTTTCTTTGCTCACCAAAAAAAATCCGGTACTTCGTGAACTCATCTATTCACTTTTCCCTTCATTGCCCATGCTGCATGCACGTGCGCTTAATCTTGTTCCAGCGTTTCGTCGCGTTTGCAATCCAGCGTCTGCAATACAGGCTCGCGGCCTTCACGTCGAAAAACGACTTGACGATCTTGGTATTGATCTACCACCTGCTCCGACTCCCAAAGCAAATTACAACATCGTTTGTCATGCTTCTGGTGGCATGATGTATATCTCCGGCCATTTGCCACTTAAAACGGACGGCACTCTAATCACTGGAAGAATCGGGCCTGCTTCTGGGGGTGAAACTATCAAGCATGGCTACGAAGCAGCTCGACAAGCTGGCTTGAATATCATCAGCACTTTGAAAGAGCAACTGGGAAATCTAGACCGTGTCGAGAAAGTGGTCAAGGTATGTCTTCGGTTACACTAACATAATGGCGGCTTTTTGCTTGCAATTGTCTCTGATCGGAACGTGTTTTTTACTCTTAGGTGTTCGGTATTGTGCAGTCAAATGACGATTTTAAGGAGCAGCATTTGGTCATGGATGGGTGCTCTGATGTGATTATGCAGGTTTTTGGAAAGGACGTTGGCTATCATGCTCGATCTGCGATCGGAACGAGTACTCTGCCTTTAGACATGTCAGTCGAAGTAGAAGCTATAGTTCAGGTTAAAACATGACCAATTCATTGGACTAGCTACAATCCAGCAGTAAACAAGAAAGTTGCTCTTTTTAGCAAAGCGTTTTGATCAGCAAACCTGCACATTTTGCGGAAATCTCAACACGATGTGTCGATGGTTCGTCCGCATTCTAATCCCTTTTACCTCTAAACAGTAAACTTTCTAATTCGTATGGGGCCCAATAAATAGGCCAAACTTTGATCAAGTTACTATGCTTTTACCAGCTGTCCTTCTGGGCGATAGCTTACAGTCAGATTTCTAATTGTGCTGGCTCTGCCATTTACTGTTAGTGACACGTTATCGGATTGCTGTCGTCATACGCTTGACTAACGCTCCCCTACGAGACTTGACTTTTTTTAACCTGCAAAACAGCGCCGAGTTGATGCGGCAAGGATCCTCTCGCATAAGCTCATTTTGCCAAAACCATCGGAGTCACTTTGTTTGCTCTAAAGCCTGATTGTCTTCGTGCTCCACAGCTGGTCCACATCCTTTTGAATGCCTTTTTCTACTGCGTTTGCTTTTCGTCGCTTTTCCTATTCTCGACGTCGTGCTTCATTCATTGTTGTATCGGCTGCCGCCCTGTTACCAACCTTTCGTGCAATGTCGTTTCAAACTTTTCGGAAAGATGGTACAATTACTGTCACGCCCAAGAATGAAGCAGAGCAAAGCGCGTTGGTAGTTATTTCGCACGGTCTTGGCGATAGTGCGGAAGGTTTTGCTGATGTAGCGGAGGTAAGCTTCATCGTCAGAGAAAATTGGTTGACCCAATGTACAGCTTCCGACGAAGCTCTGACTATTTTTTGTCGTTTATATTAGACCCTGGCGATGCAAATGCCTCACGTAAAGTTTGTGTTACCAACGGCCCCTACGCAGCCTGTGACGATGAACATGGGCATGTCGATGCCGAGCTGGTACGATATTGTCGGTTTGGACGAACGGGCGAACGAAAACTGCAAAGGTATCGAAATTTCTCGAACTAGAATCACGTCCATTCTAGAAGAGGAACATGCCAACACTGGTTTACCCTATAGGCGCATGGTACTCGCTGGATTCTCTCAAGGTGGCGCCCTTTCCTTGTATACCGGCTTGCAATTGAAAGCAGAGCAAAAGCTAGCAGCGGTAATAGTAATGTCGGGCTATTTGCCGGCGGCCAAGACTTTTGCAGTTACTACAGGCTTGGAAAGTGTTCCCGTTCTGCATTGTCACGGAACACAAGATCCGGTAGTCCAATTTAGCATGGCGGCAAAATCGAAACAGCGCGTTCTGGAAAAAGGAGGCCAGCAATACGAATTGAAATCATATCCCATTCCGCACACGGTCAGTCCTGCCGAGATAAACGATGTGCTAAAGTTTCTGCAGAAACAGCTCCCGCCGGACGATACTTGTAAAGTCAAGCTCAAGGACCCATCGGAGATGTCGGTCAAGGAACTACGAGCGGCTGTGCGACAGGCCGGCTTACAGTCAAAGGCTGTCGGTTTTATGGAGAAGTCTGAGTTTGTCCAACTCTTGGAAACCCACCGAAATGGGAAATTATAAAGCATAGATTTGCAACACTTTATCTATAGCGAGAATAAGCATGATTAAAGCGTAGGAGTGAATTTTATAATGGATTGAAAGGCGCGCTAAGCTACTTTACTCATCATCGTGCCGACGCTTGGTTCCGTTGTATTTCTTCGCAAACTTTTGGTTCCGCAAAAACTTGGGATCCATACCTTTAGTTGATACAAACTTGCTTCGCTTGGCCTTTTTGATACCGTTAGCGTGAGCTTTGTGCGTACTGTTGTGTGCGCAAGTATTCTTTTGCTGTGGAGGACAAGCGACGAAAGAACAAAAAGCATGTGAGAAAATGAGAGCAACAAAAGTAGACAAACGGTATCCATTCAACGCCAAGAGAGAGACGTGAAGGTAGGCAAGCTCAGTCAATTAGCCTAGGTCTGGTGAATACATGGACGCTGAGGAGGACTATCGCGATCAAGCATCAGAGCATCGTCCAAGTGATCCGATATTTCACCTCAAATGCAGTGGCGTACGATTCTTTGATTCTGATTTGCAGAGAACCCTCATCTATAGAACCAAGCCTATCGAACGTTTGACTCAGTGCTCACGGGTAGTCCGAGATCGATGCATCCTAAAAAAGGATGATACAGGGCCGACTTTCTCCGGTCCGACCCAGAAGATTTATTTTATCCGCGTGATTGTTGCAACTTGCCTTCACCATGATCAAAAAGGGTACTGAACAGCAATTATCAAAAAGACGATGCTTTGACAGGACTGAACGATACGTAAGCGATGCCGCAACAAGTTAGCTCGGATCCGTGCATCGGTGTATTGAAAGTAAGCATATGAGTAAACGCGGTAAACAGTAAAAACGTACCCATTATGCCCTACTAATTCGTACGAACTAGGGTTGCTTGGTTCGAATTTCGCATTTACAGTCCGTCAGCCAATCCGTCAGAGTCATTTACCAACAAAAACAATTATTCACAGTTACGGTTAGAACCTAAAATCCGTTAATGAAAAACGGCATATCAAATTTATATTACCGGACAAAGTTGCACGCGAAGGCTGACTGTGAATAAGGAGCGCACCAATAGTTACGAAACAAACTCTTTTGAATGAGGGACTCGATTCGATTCACATCTCGCAATGACTCGAATCCACTGGCAGTGTGCGCCGCTCCGACTCTGAAATTCGCGATACCTTGCTGCATCTCTACAAGAGGCTTGCATTCTAGCTCAACCTTGTTCCCATAGAACCTCATACATTGCGTGTCAGGAGAGGCGCCGCCCTTATCGAACTCGCGATAAAGCACAGATATCTTGTTGATTGAAATACCCCAAGACGAGCCGTGGTACTAGCAACATTAAGATTTACAGTCAACAGCGAAAAGCATATTCCCTTCAATCGACTGCTACTTCCTTAGTTTCCTTTGAAGAAGTTGACTTGGAACAACAGGAACAACCACCTATCAGAAATTTAACATTTAAGGACCATCGAAGATTGACTCGTGCCCAAAGTACCCCGGACTTTTCGCAAGAACCAAACACTGCGCGTTTTCTTCCTTCCGGACAAAATCCGTGGTTGTCGTTGTATCGGCAGATCCTTGCGCGTGCCAAACGAAGAATGCGCAGCAACGGCTCTTCGGTTTCTCCTGCGCCCCGGTCCGAAAGTATGGCGTACCCCAAAGCCAGCACGTCTACTCTTGTGAGTAAGATGCAGTACGTGTGTCGTCAGAACGGACGAGCTTTGATTGCTACCCTGGTCTTTTTTGCTTTTGTCGGCGTGCTGGCCTCCGACGCGTTGCATGATCTTCGCCAGGGAACTGCTGGAGGTCTGCGAGGTATCATAACTCCCAAAGGTATCAATCACGCTGCTAGCTTGCAGCACTGGGGAGGAGCCGTCCACAATGGGTATTTCAAAGTTCAGGACTCCGTTATGGGTCCTATGCGATTCAACTTTGCAGCTGTGACGGATTTGGATGAACTAAGTAGGGTGGAATGGGAAAAGAAGCCGACTTTTCGTTCTGTCTTGGTACCAGGAACGCTTACAGCTACGCAAGGGCGTTATCACATCAAATTCGAAAACGCTCGCGAATTACTTACGCTCCACAACGAAGCTGGCCGGGGTGCCGAATTTTCGGAACTGACGGTTTACAATGATCGTCTCCTTACCTTCGACGATCGTACGGGCGATGTGTTTGAGTTACTCAATAACGCAGAGGCTACCAAGTCGTTCGTCGTTCCCCGATTCGTTATTACTGAAGGCAACGGAGATACAGATAAAGGCATGAAGTGGGAATGGTCTACTGTGAAGAACGGCGAACTGTACATGGGCAGTATGGGCAAAGAGTATACGCGACCGGACGGGACGATTCAAAATCGCAACAACTTGTGGATTGGTATACTCAACGCCGAAGGCGAACTTCGCCGCGAAGATTGGACGGACCAGTACAACGTCGTCCGCAAGGCTCTTAAGGCCTTGTCGCCAGGATATCTCATCATCGAGGCTGTTAATTGGAGTGACCACTTGCAAAAGTGGGTCTTTTTGCCTCGTCGCATCTCCGAGACAGCCTACGACGAAAATGAAGACGAACGCAGAGGTGGACGGCAGCTCGTTCTCGTGAGTCCGGATTTTTCGTCGACTCAGGTTGTCGACATTAATTTACAAAAGGATCCGCTCAAGGGCTTTTCGACCTTTGCATTCGTGCCCAACACGAATGACCGCCACGCTTTTGCCATTCGGTCGGTCGAAGAAGATTGCGTAGGTGGGTTGGAAACGTGCAAACAACGATCATATTTTATTGTTTTCGATGTGCTCAGTGGCGAAACTTTGTCGGAGGAGGTCAAGTATCCCGAAGATCTGAAATTTGAAGGACTTGAGTTCGTCAACATTTACACAAAACCACCCCCGTTTTCAAATATGACATAAATGAGTCCTGTAATCTTGTGTTCATGGTGTTATTGCCGTTTTAAGTGACAGCGACGGGAAGTGGTGTAAATCTATAAAATCTGGAAAATTGGAACTTTTTGTACAGTATCATTTTTAAAGGAGTGGATTTGGTGTTCCCCATATCCTGGTCTGATCGGTTGCGGGGCAGTATCACTACGCATAACAACAATGCGCACCGTTGCACCAACTTTTCGGTTGCACTTACCGTTGCCGTTGAGGAGCTCGGTAACTTCCGATCGACTGAGTCGGTCGGGAATATTCATACCATCAATATCCACAATGCGGTCACCAGAAGGAATCTATCCGAGGAGCAGCGAGTAGTCCTTGGCTTGCTTAATGAAAGGGCTTGTCTGGTCACTAGACTCTAAAACGAGGCCGAGTGTTTTCGTATTGGCACTCGCAGTCACCTTCGTGGAAGGGATTGTCTTCCGTTGGGATCGCGTGGGTGATATTGAGCCCTCACGGATAGGCGAATATGGTCGAAGGGTATATTGCCAGTCCTCGGCAATACTGCGATTGAGAGACACCGGAACGGCAAGCATGTGGCTTTGATCCCGTGGATGTGAAAGTGACTGAGACCGAGGCCGGGAAAAGCGATAATGTCTTGGCCTCATACTCCCCATAAAGATTGATCGTTGCCAACCACACGGCACTCGACGGGGCCCGCTGCTCTTTCCGCTTATTTTAGGCTTGCCACGGGTGATGCTGATGGTATCAGTTTTCGAAAGGCAGTACCATCGTCCATTGTTTGCCGTATACTAGGGCTCTCAATTCCACTTGCTTCTGCAGGATAAGACGATACAGAATCAATCCCGTCAATGTCTTCATCGTCATTGTCTTCGCTTGAAAAGATATGAAAGCTCGTGTTCCCTTTATTCGGGGCAATGAACCAGGCCACTTGCTTCTCAAGATCGCCTTCATTCTCTTTTGCGTTGAAGTCCGCTACACTGACAAATACTTTAGAGAAGTTCGGCACTTGGTGCGGCGTCCTCCGGTCATTCAGCGAGGCTATAAGCTGTGCAGAAGCGGCCATGTAGTGTGATGGTACAACATTGGCTATTTTTTCTGCATTTCTGGAGCCTCTGATGGAATCTTCATTGCTGTCAATTTGATTCATGACAATCATCGGAGGAATAAGGCCTGCCAACGGGTGCGGTTCGTCTTCCGTCTCGCCACTGCCTGATTCACTAGTAGAAGACCTGCTAGGGGTATTCTTTGTCGAATTCTTTTTTTGATGACAGAAATTGACATTTAGTACTGCTCCCTTAGCATTGGCAACCGCGTTCGAGACGCTTTCGAAAGAAAATATGTTGGCTAATTGGGATCGCTCTGATTCAGTGGGGCTAACAGCACTAGGCTCATTCACACCTCGATCTCCGTTTTCCGTTCGGACTTTTCGTTTGTGCCAAACGAAAAGACATACTCCTGCACATATCGCGGCGAAGGCCATAAGCATGGAAGCAACAACGCTTCCCGACGCATGCCTATTGTCATCATTGCCTGCCGTTGATCCTGCGTTCGGAGAAAAGCGCCGTCCTTTTTTGTGGTCAGAAACTATCGCTTGCGTCAAGGTTGGATCACCGGATCCTTGAATCGCCTGTGTAAAGCCCGTGCTCAAAATCGCTTCTTCAAGGTACCCCAACAGAGCATCCGTCGTCAAGTGCACCGTGAGTCCACGAAACATCGTTTCTATCAGAAGCTCCACGTAAGGGCCTGATTGTGAAGTACGAAGGGCATGTTCACGCTGCCCTAGAAAATACGGCTCGATCTGCTGTCGCAAGAGCTCTGCTTCATTCACAAAAATGCGGCTTTGAGGGGTAATAGACTGGATGTATTTCGTGAAAAATTCCACTCCAACCAATTCTATCGTTTCACTTGTTTCCGGACCCAAAAATGTTATTACATTTTCCAAACGATAGGTCAAGCGAAGTTCAAAGCGACTTAGAGCACCACAATCAATATTGCACGACTCCGGGCAAAAATTGACGAGGTCTTCCAATTCGTTTACATTCAAACCCAAGTGCCGCCACTGAATACAGTCCGTGCCTTTATGGTCGCTGCATTCTAAGTTGTTGATAGGGCTGCGGTACGATTGGACGTCGTGACACGTTGCGGTTGGCATGACGGAAGGTACGATGGAGGGCGAAGACGATAGCCTGGTCGGGGTCGGAGATGTGCCGTTCATAGATGCAAATAACGGTGCAGTTGTTGGGACATGATTTGATGGGATATGCGACGGTAAAAATGATGGCGTAGGAATAAAGGAAGATGAGACGGATGGAATATTGCCAGGCGTAAGTGACTGCACAGACGATTGATTGTTGAGCAAAATTTTATTCTGTTCATGAGCCATCGAAGATAGGAGCAGGAATAGGCCAAGCGAAAGTTGAAAGATTCTGATTTCGGATAAACCCATGGCCTCCTGAAGAAATAGCTGATTGACAGAGACTGTGTTACGGCGGGCCTATCTGCTTGTTATTGACTGTGAAATTGGCATTGACTGTAATTCTCAACCGTATTTGGACTATTAGTGTTACGTTCGTTCAAAATTCTGCCAACAGATTTGTGAGTGGATGTCCGACGCTTACATCGGACAAAACGTTTTTAAGTAATCATTGTACAGAAAAAACGGTTCTGCGGATCAGTGAATGAGTGCGCCTACGAGAGTACTAACATAAAGGCCTTAACTGTGAATTAGTTTTTGTGATAAGTAGATATGTTGGAGAAGGACAGCGGAGTTTTGGAGACGTGAGGTACAGGACAATCTGTTCGCGGTCAACCTTTATATTCATGTAATGTAACCTAACCACCTTTCAATCTACCTCAACAACATATTTGTATGCATGGCTAATGCCGAGGAAATTTGATAATATCAAAAGCTAACTGACAGTTGGCGTGTCGTTAAAACATTTAAAGATTGATATCAATACGTGATACAATCCAAAGGAGGGCGAAGAGGGTTTACGGTGCTTCGTGAATATCTGATACGAGTACTCAGCTATCCTCGTTTCTCAATACTCACAGTCAATGATTGCGCTTCCGTTCAGTACCCAGCTTTGTCGTCCGGTCGATCGCCGGCAGCTGCGCCTCCTTCCACGCGATTCCAGTCCCAATCCAGACTACTGTGGTTGTTCGTATATCCTTGCGAGCGGAACAAGTCACGGAACATACCACGTAAGTATGCGATGTTCGGCTTGGCCTCAAATTTGAGCGATCGGCAGTAAGCCAAGTATTCAGCAAACTGGCTGGGACATCCTTGGCACAACGCCGGAATAGTGATGGACTGCTTCTTTTCCATGATAAGCTTGTACTTTTTCGTCGCGGACTTGGCCTTCAGTCCCTGCCATGGAAGACCGCCCTTCAGGAAGTATACAAGTACATACCCGATACTCTCTAAGTCATCCCGACGAGATTGTTCCACGCCTAAATGGTTGTTAATCGAAGCGTACCGAGGCGTTCCTGTGAGGGATCTGCCTTCACGCTGCGGGATGTGCTGAAGCGTCCGAGGATGGCGGTAGCGCTTCGAAAGACCGAAATCGATACAATATATAAAGTTTCCGTTACCACGCCCCGCATCGGTAACGAAATTCGCTGGCTTAATGTCACGGTGGATCAAGTGACGTGAATGCATCAACTCCACACGCTCCAACATCTGATCGGCAACCATGAGAACAGTCTTGAGAGTAAATCTTCGGCCGCACTTGTTAAACTGATCCTCCAGGGAAGGACCCAGTAGATCCATAACCATGAGATTATAAGAATCCTGTGTACCAAAATAGTGAACTTTAGCAAAGCCGGGTGCATTTTGCAACTCGCGATAAACTTTGTATTCGTGACGAAGCTGAGGGCATCGAGCGCCGTGCTTTTCGAACTTCACAGCAACCTAAAACGATTTTACAACAGTGTTAGAAAATGCACTGTCCCGGAATACATCCGTGCAGTAAGTACTCTCCCATATATTCCGAGGAATCGCGTGGACAGGCTGCGGGTACTTTCGTACTAGATCGAAAAGAGCGACGGGAGACGTACCTTCTCCCCATTGGCACCAACTCCGAGATAAATATCTCCGAACGATCCTCCGCCTACCCGCTTAGTAATGCGGTATTTCTGAACAAGGAAAACAGTCCAAAACAGTGTTAGAAAACATCATTTGGCCATGGTCATTTCCCTCGGGACGTCCCGTACAAAATTACGTAGAAACCTACCGAGATCGAGGATTGCATGTTGCAGCAAATACACAACAAACTATGGCAGCAGCGGCGCCAGAGAAACGAGCCGTGAGGTCCCTGTCGCGCTCCCTTCGCTGGAAGAGTCTGGCGAGGTCACTCCATATGACCGAATCAAGAGTTAATCATGAGTTCGGTGTCTTCTTAACGTCGTTTAGCGACTCTTTGTTTAGGCTGCTTATTTATGAATATATTTTACAGTTCATACATTCATGTATAAATACAAACCAATCCTGTTTTTGAATACTCCGCCTTGACAGCGAAAAAGACGCAATTCATACTTGAGAGGCAAGAGCGTGTTACGATTAGCTTGATCCTTTGTGATAGCAATGATCTCACTGACTGCAAGATCCATGAAAGCTAAACGGCAAAACCTGAGTAGGACAATACAAAATGAATGGTCTACGCATCAACCAGCAACTGATTCGCCATATTAATTTCTCAGTAGCTAATCTGTCAGTCCAGCCTATGTTCTAGCATATTTCATCTCGCACAGAAGAATTAATTGCAGAAAAACATTTATAATCACTTTAACAAATATTACAGCTTGAACGCTCCACACGTTATGGGTCTCAGGATTATGTAAAGAGATTGTAATTGTTTGCGCAGCAACTTTTTTGTAAACAGAATGGCTATCTCTCTAGCCAACCATTAGCAAGGCATGGACCACAATGAGCAGTCCTGCGAGTCATTGCCACTCCGCATCAAATGGCTGAACTTGTGGAAACCCTACTGTCTTCCCTTTTATGTTGAAGTGTTTCAAAGAGAGGAATTCGGGATTCCACTGAAGTCCCAAAAAATCATAAACCTGGTCCATTGCCTTGTTTGGGTCCTTATACAACTCGGTTGTGTTCACAACATGTATACGACCTGGATACTTGTCTAGAGCGCGTTGGAGTCCTTGTTTTGCTTTTTGCAGTCGTTCGAGTAGGCTGGTTTGATCAGGTTTCTTGTAACGTTTTGTCCAGGATCGTAACTGGTCCTCGTCACTCTTCACCGAGACTACAACAGGAACTCCCGGCGACCGATCCATGACAGCATCTAGCTCGTAAATGTATCCTGGAGTTTTGTCGACTATGAGACTGTCTGGAAAGTGTCGGTATACTGGAGAAAAAATGTGCAGCATGGAGTACATTTCGGCGTGGCACGTCGCATTGAGCAAACGTTCCCGCTGGATGGTAGAAAGTGCCCATTGATTTTTTTCTACCCCATCAGTAATCCATTCGTAGAAAGGGTGGACGTTGACAAAATCAGAAGGGGTCGGTGACAGCAGGATTCCACATTCAAATGCTCCAAGCAAGTAAGGAGCTGACATAATGAATTCCGAGGTAACCGTGGTGCCCGAGTTTTCACAGCCTGCAATAATTGCAAAAACTCCACTCGCTGAGCGAAAATCGCTCCGAGAGACCGGACATTCTCTTTTGGCGTCGAAGACATTTTCTCTAAAGCTATTGCCTGTGATCCACTTTCCTGTTGGGTAACGCTCCAATAGTATTTGATCCAAAGGATTAGTCTGTAACGTAACTTGGAGCAAATTGTAGAAACTCCAGATGCTCGCCAATCCCAGAATAGCTCCGAAAAAGACAGATCGAGAGCGAAATCTTCGTAAATCTTTGCTTCCAAACATTGAAGAGTCTTTTTTGAGGAAAGAAGGAAATCTATTCCCTCATGGGGTGGGTGCCTAGTGCCAATGCAGAGCTTGTTTGTAACCAACGCGCACGTAAGGAAAGGTTTCTGAGTCTCAGGCGGTATGGATCACGGAGCTGGAAGGCATAATAACAACAGTAAACGAAAAACTCGGGTTTCGTCAGCCACCCGACTCCGAGCAGCTATATTCAAGGGTTCTGATGAATAACGTCATATTTCGTAACCTATTTTTACTTAATAATAATATGTATATAAGCCCCTATTTTAATATTGGGATAGACAGATTTTCAGTCACGCTGCCATAGAGGTCTGAAAATATATAGCTGACATGGATGGAAAAGCGTCACTTTCGTAAATATTACTATTTACGCTCGCAATAAATCGCGGGTACCGGTACTTGCTTTGAATATGGTAGGGCGTATACGATATCCCATAGAAGGTCAAGCGGACGAATTTGGGACGGCTCGCAGCAGGCCGCAAGCCTTATAGTGAATTCTTTCCACTCCGACCAACGCTGCCATCAACGATGGGCGAAGGCATTTGAATATGGACCCCACTGTCCGAGAGCATCTCCCTGATAATTTGCCCAGCTACAAAAGGGGCGGTGTACGAGGCTGCTAGAGCAGTAAGGCGGCAGTGGCTAACAGAACCCACGGCAGTAATTGCGTTCGAAAAAATGCTCAACGTAGTACGAAGGATGTGGCCGAAAGCAACGAAGAATTGGCTCGATGAGCTTTGTGCCGGCGTTTAATTTTAAAATTGAAAGAATAGTTGGCGACTCGCTTCACGAGACTGCCCGAAGGAGGAGGCTGGAGAGGCAAAGTCCACCGCCGGCGAAAAGTCGATTGCTCGTAAAAAGACGGCGACCTTATGGTGGGCGTCTTCAAGGATTTTGTTCGACTCTCTTGGGTTTTCTTTGCGTGCGGTACCCGATTCTAGAAGGGTTGTTAAAGGTTAATGCCAGTGTGTACAGATGCTATGCCGACGACGAAAAAAAACTGCCGAACCTCCTTTCGGCGCAAGCTCTCCACTCGCTTACGGAACCTTTTGGCGAGACGCAGATGAGAACCATTCTTGCTCCATCCTGTGTAGCTAGTATGAGTGTGTGGCAACCACTGGATTTCTAAGTGTTGATTGGTGAGAAGCATTGACCCTTTGTTGCTCATTTTGCGGAGGAAGTTCAAACCCTGTTTTTAATGGAAACCGCAAAATCGCCAATCCATAGAAAACAAGTACAATTTAGGACGCTTCCTGTGGACCAGCCAAGACAAAACAGAGTTCCTTTGCGGCATGCTTATCTCGGCTTGACCAGAAATCCAGAAGTTATAGGTAGTGAATATAAATCCGAGAATTGATTTCGAGCCTAAAGTTGGTGTACATGTTGATTGGTGGCTGCATGGAACCTTGTGAACACCTTAAGAAGAAGGCTTTTTGCCTCGTTTGTCCACAAAAGCGGAGCTCCGAGCTACAGAATGGGAAGTTGCTACGTTGTCATTAATTTGGGTTTTGTCCATACACAGACAAAACTCATCTCGTGGGCCTGAGCTACAAGGCAGGGAAGTGCGGTACGACTCTCACAAACACGGCTTATTTTTGTCAAACTTTGCCGCCTTTTTTCCTTACGTCATGTTACAAAGTTTTTCATTGCCGTAGTAGTAAATGCTGCATAGGCTCCTCCCAAGTACAATTACCTGGAATATATTGCCAAGATTGCTTCCGATAGCATTCTAAGGTGGCATTAACAGTAGTGGGCACCAGCCTTACATGAATTGAAGCAGATGGAATTTCTGTCTGGACCATCCCGGCTCTCCTGGTGACTTCCAATAAGTGCTCAGATGACTTCGTAACCATTCAAGTTTTATGCTTATCATAGCTCGAACTTAGATTGCATTCATCAATCGCGGTACTCATTAGAAACGCCAATATTTTCCCGCGATAGCTGCATGTTTTTTTTCACTCGAGCTGCATTTCGTCCAATGTTATAATTTTGTGCCACATTGTAAAACTGATTTATCAATTGTTGGACAGGGAGAGATCCGAATCCAAGTATCATTGACAGAGCCCAGAAGCGGGCTGGAAGGCCATCGTCAGCTACCTTGAAAGCTAGAGACCCAAATTCTACTATTAGAACTTGGAGGACAGCCGTGGTGAAAAGTATTCCACAGAACATGGGGTTGTTCAAGATGCCCTCGAAGACATTGACTTCGAAAATGCAGACGGTGATCAGAAGTTAGAGGCCAGAAGGTAAGCTTTCGAAAGCAGCTCCTTGTTGTACGTACTTTCACCCTTCAACTTCCGACAGTTGATCTCGTTAAATAGTTGCATCCAAACGAACGCGTTAAAAATTAACGTGTAATGAACTGTGTTCACATCTCTATCTTTGTGTCCAGCTTCTAGGTCCAGTAAATCCGGTCCGGGAAAAAGTAACACCATGACGACTGTAATTTGATAAGTGGCTTGTCCTAGCATATTTGCCCACATATGCTTAGTGATCATGCTGTCCGTTCGATTTACAGGAGGTCTCTGCAAGAGGGAGTCGACAGGGGGCTCCGAAGCTAACGCAAGGCTTGCCAAAGAGTCCATCAAAAGATTCACCCAAAGTAGCTGGATTGCAGCGAGTGGGCTTGCTTGGTAGGCAAAAGACCCAACCAAGGCAGTCGCAACCGCTGAAATATTCACTGTAAGCTGGAACTGAAGAAATTTCTGTATGGAAGCGTAAACGTTCCGACCCCACTTTGCAGCTGTCACGATTGAGGCAAAGTTGTCGTCCAAAAGAATAATGTCGGCCGCATCCTTGGCGATTTGTGTCCCAGCAATTCCCATTGCAAACCCTATGTCTGCCCGCTTCAATGCCGGAGCATCGTTAGTACCGTCTCCTGTCATTGCGATCACTTGCCTATCTGGAAACACCTTGATACCTTCCCTTTGCTGAAGCAGTCGGCAAAAATCTCTGTCTGCAAAAAGATTCGACTTGTTTAGTCCATGTGCAAGAGTAAGTTTGTCATCCGGAGAACTACGTGCCAGTACACGAAGACGTGGCCATATTTTGTCGAAAGCAGACTGATCAAATTCTTTTGAACCTTTCTCCTTTCCGTCAACGTAAACCATACGTCTGAAGGCCTTGCCTTCCATCAACACATTCTCTTTTAAGTTTAAAGCGACACGCTCATCCGTATTGTCCAAGAAATGAAAGTCTCGAAGAATTCCAGCCTGGTACGCAATGCTTACAGCAGTGCTGGGATTGTCTCCTGTCACCAATCGAACGTCGATCCCAGCCTGGTAGCACTTTTCAATTGCCCCCGGTACTTCAGCTCGCAGCGGATCCTCAATACCCACTAGCGCGATTGCTATCAAGTCTGTCTCCGCAACGTAAGCATCTCTCCCATCCGCATTCGTATGTTCACTACTCAGGCTTTCCAAGTCAAACCCCGCCGGAATATCACGATATGCGAGCGCCAGACAGCGCATTCCCCGACGACCATATCCCACGGAGACTTCCTGGAATTCACCGAGCACGTGTTCGGTCAGCGTTTCATCTTCGCCGGATGCATTTACGAATAGCACACACCGTGACATCAAAACCTCCGGCGCGCCTTTGCAGTAGAGTCGGTAGCCACCATCTGCTAGAGGAACAGCCCAACTCATCATCTTTCGGGCAGACGAAAATCCATATTGCTTGCCTTGACATAGAAAGGCGCCAAGGCTACCCTGGTCCGATCGTCCCCTTGTCCGGTTACGAATGTTTTCGTAATTTGAACCCAAATCGTGGCAAAGATGTAAAAGTGCAACTTCAGTTGGGTTCCCACAAGAACTCTCCACGAGGCCGTTTGCGTCCAAATACAGGACCGATTCGTTCATTGTGTCAATAGCTATTGCACAACATATTAAGTCTACCACCTTAGGGGAAAGGCCACCTTGATGATTTCTCACATAGTCGCCAAGAGCGTGAGCAGGATCGGCAACTACATAGTTCACCGTACCAGAAAAGACCGCTCGGGCTGTCATTTTGTTGGCTGTAAGGGTTCCTGTAGTTTGAGTTGTCAATCAGTGAGTGCACAAGCCCATTTATGCACTGAAGTGAGCACTTCTTGATATTCTGATACGCACCCGTCTTGTCCGTGCATATTGTGGTAGCACATCCCATAGTTTCGCACGCGTCCAAATGCTTTACGAGATTCTGTTCTTTGGTCATTTTCATGGATGAAAAAGCCAACGCAAGAGTGACAGCCAGAGGTAGGCCTTCCGGGACGGCAACAGCCAAGACTGTGATCGCCACTACCAGATAGTCCACAATAGCAGTCGCTTTGTTTCCTTCCACGGCAAATCCAATAATACAGGAACCAATAAAGGAGATGGCCGCTGCGACGGTTCCAGCAATACCAACTCGCTTGGCAATCGCATTTATTTTGAAGAAAAGAGGCGAGTGTTCACCATCGTCACCCAATTCATCTTCATGATCTTCAGATTCGTACACACGTGCTTTTATTTTGCCGGCCACAGAGTGGATACCGACTGCAATCACAACCATCTTGCCTGACCCTTGTGATGCTGTTGTACCACTTAAAATTATGTCCCCAGGTTTTTTACTGACAGCCTTGGACTCACCCGTCAACGTCGATTCGTCCATTTTCAAGTCGCCTGCGGGTCCCAATAATACGCAATCTGCTGGGATTGAGGCAAGATTATGTGCGTTGACAGACAGAATATCTCCAACCACGATGTCATCGTCGATGACCGATACTTGTTTAGCATCGCGTATTACCTGCTTCGTGTTCGTGTCGTGTAATGAGCGGGTCAATCGAATGAAGGCAAATTGCTTCGCGTAGTCAATGCTAGCTGTGACCAGCACAACAATGCAAACCGATACCAAGATTGCGGCACCTTCAATCCAGCACGTTTTACAGTCTTCCCCATCTTCTAAAGTCCCGACTTCGATCACAATACTAACTATGCCCAGGACGATCAGCATGATGAGAACAAAGTCCTGCACAGCCTCCCAGCAGAGTCTGAAAAAGCTGTCCAAACTTTTTGCTGCGATCGCGTTGGAACCGAACACAGATTGACGATGTTCAACTTCTCGAGGATCAATCCCGGATTCTGGACTGGACCGCAACAGTGCCGAGGTCAAGACGTTGGCGCCCACGTCGGCGTTTTTATCCGCCTCGGCGGCCTCAGGGGAGTGCTCCTCTGCGCGCACCATCTCAGCTTGTCGTATCTGTGACACCAAGAGAGCGATGTTCGACTGAAGTTTATGTGCCCCCGTCGGGGCTTCTTCGTCCATAATCTCGACATCATCTCCGTGGTACTTGTTAAATTGACTGGTGACTCTACGGATTCCTATTTCGAGGAGATCTGCTAGAGCGCTACGAGTTCGTTCCGAACTGAGGTTTCCGAGCTCGGGGGCAGAGACTGGATACGGCGAGGTAAGAGAACCGAGACTCTTTCCAATTGAAACGGCGACCGATTTTTCGACGCTTCCAGAGATTCCCCCAAAGCGAGAGTCGGTCTGATTCGGATGCTTTCGAGGTGGACCATTTCCCTTGCCATTGGAGCTGGCATCCCTCTCAATCCCGTTCGCTGCGATTTCGGCAGTAGTGGAGTTATTGGACAGTGATTTTGTCATTCGAGATCAGCTGGAGAGGAACGCAGGTTTCTGCTTTCGAAGAGACTGAAGTGGTTGTCACTTTGAAAATTGTGATCAATCCCAACCGAACCGACCCGAACCGACGAGGTCTTGTCGGAATCGGCGGAGTAGGCTCGAGCAGTCTTGGTTGCTCACTGTTGGTCCATGGATCTGTTGTGAGGCTTCGTGTTACTTCGGCAGATAAAGCTAAGTCGCCTTGATGTGTCTCCCAGTTCTGGGGTTAAAAACTGTAAAGACACTCTTAGATTTTGCGAACCCACTGAATGGATAGCAGGGGTAGGGCACGACTGAAAAATCTTTCCGTCAGATGGTGAATTTTTTGACTTCTTGTTTTTTTGCTTCTCAGGCCTCCAAAGTGCGGTCGTCACCATCGTCGCAATGGATTTTCACAGGCTTGTTTCGAACGTGGGGTCCGCAAGCTACTTCGTTCAAAACGGGTCAGATTAGAAGCGTGATGATAGAGTACCAAGACTTGCTCGTAACTGACTAAGATCGAGATCACATCCGACCTCCCTCGCAATCGATTCGATTTGAAAGAAAGAAAGTCACTCGTTACAAAATGAGTGACCCTTCCAGTAAGCAATGGATTCACATTCCTGATTCATCTAGCTTCTGGACTAGGTGGCGTATGATTTATTGCCTTTTTAGGTGTTTCGGTGTCACAGTGTCTGCAGCTTTCCAGTTTACTCCATTCAATCGCGGAACAAAGTTGGCTGTAGTACCTATGGCAAATTACGCTCCGATCTCTGAGGGAGTGAATGATGAAACACGACCGCGCAGTATCTTTTTCCGTTCCCCATTGCTGGATTACGGTTACCTTCCCGTCGTCGAGGAATACGAAAGCGGTAGTCTAGCGAGAAAGCCGCTGTTACTTTATCTTCCAGGCTTTGATGGATCTTTTCTAAGCGCGTTTCTGCAGTATCCGGAACTTTCGACTGCTTTTGATGTTCGGTGCATGAGTATTCCAGCTTCGGATCGATCAACATTCAATGAACTGAAAAGATCAGTACTACAATACCTGCGTATGGAGATAGCGGAATCAATAGTTGGAGATTTGGATCAAAGGTCCAGTCGGAACAAAACCCAACCTATTCTAAGCTCTAGTCCATTCGATCAAATATTCTCTTTTACCAAGGGCGCCTCCTCAAAAGCGGTATACAAGAGGAGCAGCCGGTCAGTATACCTTGTCGGCGAATCATTTGGTGGCCTTCTAGCCAGTGAAATTGCCTTGTCGATTCTTGAGAGCGAGAAAAGCCATGCGAATAGCACTATCGATTTGCAAGGACTCGTGCTCGTTAATCCAGCTACATGCTATGACCGGTCTCGCTTAGCCGCCTTAGGACCGCCTGTGGCCAACAGCGTACCATGGATGTATCCAGCCAACTTGGCAAAGCTCCTGCCCCTCTTTACCGACGAGTATTCTTTGGCTCAATTGAGACTAATCGTACAAGCCAAAGCCTTGCCCTCTGTAATTGATGATGCTCCCCGTGAAGCCTACTTGGGACGTGTGGCATTATCATTGCCTTTCATCTTTCCCTCCATGCCTCAAGCCACTTTGTCGTGGCGGCTGTCTCAATGGTTGGAATTTGGATGTGCTAGTGCCGAGCAGAGGTTGACGGGTCTGGCTGCTTTCCCTAGCTTTCGTGTATTGATTGTCGCGGGGGAATTCGATGCCTGCTTACCATCAATCGACGAAGCCGAGCGTTTGGTTAGTGGCGTCTTGCCCAATGCCAAGGTGCACGTTGTGGAGGGTGCTGGGCACGCGAGTACCTGCGGTAGTCGGATGGACTTGACAGCTGTTATGCGCAACTGCTTTGTTGAACTACAACAGAAAAATGGACGCCGTTCAGTGACCTTGCGGACGGCCATGAAAAACGAAGCGGCATCAGGCATAGAAGAGTATTTCGGCATGCAACCGCGATACGATAACGCGACAATTGGATTGAATCCGTTACGCTACTGGAGTCCGGAATTATACCTAAAGCACCGACCTAAAACCGGCCCAGGTCAGCGGAAAATTTCTCGTACCACCAGGCACAAAGGATAGGTAGGTACAATCGAGCGACTGGAATTTTAAACCGATATACTGTTATGGTACCATTGGGGCTTCTCTTCGGAAAAACATCTTACAGAACTGTGCCGAAAAATAAAGGTGAGATTCCTATATCCGTTAATAGTAAGGAGATAGACGTTCGAGGATGATCTGAGGCTCTGTCTGGAAATTTTGAAATTGACAACAGGTATGACCTTGCTGTTAGCGTTTGGAGTATATTAGCTAGCCGAAAACCTTAACATAAGAGATTACAGATTACTATGTAGGGAGAGGTACTCATAGGAAATTTCCTGCTCTCTGGAAAGAAAATTGGCCAATTCCATTTTTTTACATTTTTTACATATGTCAGTCGTGGATTTCGTCCAAAGACATTCCCTTCAGAGTATCCCGTACGTGAGGCGGTATCCTGTACGTCCTTTTGTACCCTTCCAACGAGACATAGAAGTGTCGCGTTATGTCCGTCGAGAGAGTCTCCCTTAAAGTTAGCCTCTTACCGAGCAAATACACTCATGGACTGCGAATGATTTCCGGTATCGTGTGTTTTGAGTCTGACCAAATTAAATTGCACAAGAAGATCAGAAATCGGCGGCCCATAATTACACAGTGTACGATGGAGTACCCCATACATCAAATGGATCTAGAAGAATGCTCGACCAACAACGAAAAACCACATATTCAACTACTCCATGATGAAAAGAACTGTGTCGGGCTTTCTCGTCTGCCTTTCCGATCGTCGCTCATTTCTTCGGCTGCGATGCCTCTTTTAGTCATGATCAGCTTGCTTCTTTTGCAGCCAGTAGCCTCGCAGACACCCTATCGGACGTGTTATGAGGCCCTAAGTAGTGCCGATGGTGATCGAAATAGTGTTCTGACGCAGGCAGAATACGTCGAGTCCTTGAGGATTTTGACCTTTGGTGCAGTCAGCGTCAACTCCTACGAAAATCTTTCCGAAGAGCTAAAATCGGGTTTCACCTTTCGTGCTCCAGACGGTTCACCGGGAGTCGACATAAGTGAAGTAGCATCCAGTAGTAGCTCCAGTATGTCCCTATTTTGCACCAGTATATACGCTGGTCTCGTGGAAAGCCTAGGTATTGCAACTTCTCAACAAGCTTGCTTCATTGCCATGTCCGTTGGTGATATTGGACGAGACGATGCTCTGGCAGCCGAGCCGGATTTTGTCCGATATGCTAACCAGATGGCGGGAGGGTCCTACGGAATTTCCATTTCCTTTGCATCTTTACCGCCACCCCTGCAAGCGGTCTACAACGACTTTTCAGACGGTGATAATGGGATTCCGGTCATCGGTTCCAAACCGGGCACGACGCCAACAATCGAAGACCAGAGCTTTTTAACCAATCTTTGTCGACAGACCGCTGTGGCTGTTGTTGCGGGGGAACAGCCAATGGCTACACCAGCAACCATGGCTGGAACGACTCCGGCCACGTCAGCACCTGTTTCTTCTCCAACAGACGGCGCTGGATCTATCACTCCCCTTTTTACGTTTTCCGATTGCACAACGGCGATGCTGGTGTCCGATTTGAACCGTGATGATTTCTTCGCCCAAGCGGAGTATTTAAGATTCTTAAATCGACTAACTACCAACGCATTTTCTGATCAGACGTTCGGTACGCTTCCCAGTCGACTCCAGAGTAACTACAACGTCTTGGCAACTAAGGATGGTCAGATTCCAGTCAACGGGTCTAAGCCAGGTTCTGCGCCGAGTGCTGAGGAATTAGCAAGCCTGGAAAATGTCTGCGATTCCACGGAAACAGCCTTACGTGAGGAAAACAGCGGCGGAGGCGTAGTTCCAACGTTTGCTCCTACCATGACAACGTCCGGGATAACTATGGCTCCAGTGCCAACTGAGCAGACGACCGGTAGTCCGGATCCCGTTGCCATCCCAACACTTCGTCCAGTCGCAGCTCCATCAGTACCGACTATTCCTTTTAATATCTGCACACTCAATATGGCCACGTCGGATTTGGATCGGAGTGGTAGTCTTAGCTCGAACGAGTATTTTAATTTTGTCAACAAAATTGCTGGAAATACTTATGATGGCTTAACATTTGACACCTTACCCGATGCCGTGCAAGAGGCTTTTGATGGTCTATCTGATGGCAAATTGATTGACGTTTCGGGCTCGTTTCCAGGTCAACGTCCCAATGAGGCACGTGAAGCCGAACTGGAGGCCATTTGTGCTACCTCCTTGGAGGCGATATACGGTCCTCCGCTTGTGACCGCCACGACGACACCATCAGTAGACCCCGCTCCAACAACGTCACCAAGCGCTGCGCAAGTCCAGAACATAACAGTGTTCAACGGCTTTTATATCTTCAATGTCAAGGGTGTTCGAGCAGCTACTTTGATTTCAGGTCAAAATCGAGATGGGCTGAACCGTGGGTACGAAGCTTTTGTCAGGAACATCACGGCCGAGTTTATAGCAACTACACAGGTGCCCGGCGAGCCTCAGCGGCATCTTCGATCGCGCCATTTAGAAGAACCAGGCCTGGCGCCCGAGGCGGCACGAATTTACGAAATAGATGATGTTGACTGTCCTCCTGTAATCAACGTCGAGAGTACTTTTTGTCAAATAGTGTACGCAGAGTTCGAGGTACACCACATTCGAGAGCCGGCCGCTGATGCATTTTTTGAATCTTTGACGAGGATAACTCAAGACGCAATTGTCGGCGACAAGACTGGTCTTAATGCTTTTGTGCTCGCGGCAAATCCCTATTCGGATGTGGAGGTTTTGGGACCGGCCGAACAGCTTCGTCCGATCAACCTACCCGGGGTTCAAGAACCCGTTCCAGGCAACCCTGTCGGAGCAGAAAGCGGAGGCAACCAAGCAGGCCTTATTGCGGGTATTTTCGTCGCGATTGCAGTCATCGTAACCGTAGCAGGAATTGTACACTACCGTAAACGGAAAGGTGACAGTTATGGTTTGAACTCAGGTTTCAGTACGCCATCCTTTTTCAAGCGAAAACCAAAGTCAAATCCAAATGTACCAGAAGTCAATTCATTGGGGAGCGCGCAAAATCATGGCGAGCATCACGATTTAGAAGACGGATTCGGGCGCTTTGAAACCATTGAAACCAAATCTCCTATGAAACCTGGCGGAATGGCAGGCTTCTTCGGGGGTTCGCATCATAGTAAATCTGGATCGGACGACGAGGAAAGCGGAGGATTTAGTGTACAGGAACAGTCACCAATCAAACGAGATGCACGAAATGCTCTAGGAGACATTGAAGTATCCGACAATGGCCATTTGAAAGGAAACGCTTTCGGTGGGTTCGGTTTTGGAAAGAAAAAATTGAACAAACTTCAACACTCTACCAACGAGCTCGATAGTAGTGAATACGACGACAATGAAGACGATTTCGCGAATTATGGATTTGAAGAGCCGGAAGAGCAGCGCCATGATTCTGTGGGGGACATGTTTGATATTCTCAATCAAAATGAAGGAGAAACAGACTGGGATCCCCAACACGTTTCTAGCGCAGCATGGCATGGAGACGTCAAAGGTACCTGGGGGGCCCAAGGCCACAACCATGACTTCGGTGACGACCATACCGTTTCACAAAGCGGTTCGGAGAGCCAGAGCCACGATAACGAAGAGGAATCCGGAAGCTACTCAGAGGATGATGATTCCGGCTCGAGTGATGACAACTCGTACAACGGAGACGATGGTGATGACACGACTCGACGAACTCGAGAACCTTTAAATTCTCGTGCCATTGGCGCGAGCGTCACGGAGAACATGCGGCACCTCGACGCAATGGTGCATCATGGGCACTGGAATGGTTTTGTTCAGAAAACTGCGGAGCTTGCGGAAGATCGAAGCGAAGGCTCTGAAGACAAAAGCGAAGAAGAGTCGTTTTCCGGCTCAGGGACAAGTAGGACAGACTCTTTTGTGGATGATGGACTAGATGGGGGTGAAGATGGTCTGAGCTTGAACTCTACTGAGAAGTCTACACGAGAAAAGTATAGACTTCAAGTGGAACAATTGGTTCAAAAAGTTGCACCAGAGGAGTCAGACAACATAAATGCAATGTTCGACAAATTTCTTGGCCGAGAGGCTGAGCTCTTACAGACGTTAGAATCCATGAATGATCGTTCCGCTTCGCAAAGAGCCCGAAAAGCAGTACACAGGTCGAAAGCTTTTCCTCAACAATCTGGGCGGCTTTCTGCGGGAGGGTTGGATGGTTCGGCCGCCATTGCAGCAGCTAGTACACTTGGTGGTGGATTCTACGATAAAGGTGATGATGAGCACGATGAAAATCGTAGCAGTGACGAGAACAGTCACTCATATGAAAGCAGTGATGAATTTAGCGGCAATGCTAGTGGCAGCGGCAGCTACGAAGATGGTCAAGGAAGCCACCGTTCAGACATCTACAACAAGCCGGAAGGGAGCTCCCGCTCTGGTTCCGCAAGCTTTGACGTTGTTGATGGGAGCTACCGTTCCGAGTCTGGGAGTTATGATGATGCAGGTAGCGATAGCTATGCCTCTGATAGCGGCAGCGATGAAAACTCATAATGCTGGAATCTGCTTTGCATGACTAAGGAGTTCAAAACAACCAAGGTACTCTGCGTCTTGTTTTTGCATGTCTTACGTTAGCTTGTCCTAGCCTATCTATGTGATGAGCCATGAAAAGAGATCATGTTATGCATCCGCATGTTTGTGTGGTTGTAGTTATCCGTGTTCTGCATTTATAGTCTACACGTACACCCTAGACTGCGTGTGCACTGAAAATTGGATCAATTGACGGATGTCAACAGTAGGCTTGGTTTCTTCCGGGAAAGGTTTCGATGGTGGGTAGCTGCAGCTAACAAACAGTAAAATACCAGCCCACTCCCTCTGGAGTTGGTATTTGATAAACTGGAATCAAAATAAATGTAAATCGTACCAACTGTAACAACCCAGGCTAAAAATTAGTATTCGTGACTTAGTTTACAAATAAGAATGCAACTTACAGATATTTACAATTATGTTTCCTGGAAACCTCCGCGAGACCGGGGCTGCAGTTAACTTTTTAACGGCCACGGTAAAGCGGTACAATGAACGGTGGTGATGCACACGGCATCAAACGCGTACGAACCAATCGAGAAGGACGAGGTCAATCTATTCAAAAGGGTACCAGCATGACGGATCCAATCGCGTCGGAAAGAAGCGACAATGGAGTTGCGGGATTGGCGCACGAAAAGGAAACCGAAGTTCCCACAGCCGCAGTGGCTACCGTGCCGCCGCCACTGGAAGCGCTATCCACCGGAATTGACGCTGGCGAAGAACCGTCTTCGCAAGGAATCGACAAGGGTCCTCCGCACGAAGGAATGGGTACGACGAGCGTCGCAACGAATCCAAGCGATAGCGAACGGGTACATGTGCGAGACGATGGTGCGGATCTCCTCGTCGCCAACAAGTCCGATTCATCCCAAGGTGCTGGAGAGTCTTACAGCAACGTCGATATTGGAACGAAGGGTGACGACCGAAAACAAAACAATGCATTCAGCCGTAGAGAATCAAGAAGCTCAGACATTGCTAACGGGAAAGAAACAATTACCGACGTATCAAAGGAAGAATCTGCTGAAAAGATAGACATGCTTGGCACAAATAACGACCAGGATATTGGGATGGACGAGACCGATACTGCCACGTTCCAGACGGGATCTTCAGCTCTTAAGATTGGACCCAAGCCTTCAGAATCGAACAAATCTACAACTCAGGTCCAAGGTCGAAATCATTCGGAAGAGATCGAATCAGAGGAGACGCAATCGGAGGAAGATGATGATAAACCCTTGTCTGCTACTGGGGAGTTTGGGCCCAAGACAAAGTTTGGTATGGAACCAGCGTCGATTTTGAAAAAAGGTAGTATTGTTGCTAAGGAAAAAAAAACCTCTCAGAAAATACACGGATGGTACACGACGAATGAATCCAAAAAGAGAAAGACTGTTGTCGCGGTAAAGCCACCACCGTCGCAATTGGAAGCGAAGACTCCGCCAACTTCTACTCTTACAACTCCTGCTTCATCCTCTGGGCTGATTGTTCCCAAACAATCCAATGCAGAAGCCATTGAGGATAAGGTCACGGTTTCTTCGACCGCATCAATGAAGGCGAAGGGTCCAACTTCGACCGAAACCATGGCCGTAGCGGTTGTGAACACCGAATGCGTAAAGCGGAAACCTTCAGCTATGGAATCCCCAAGCCTTCGACGGAAGCTGTCGGCCGCCAAAACGATGCTGCTCGCGTCAGGCGACAAGCAACGAGCGAATATCGAGCACTTAACAAACCGAGCATCCGATAAGACAGCTTTATCAAAGATCGCTCCGGCGGATTCGATCGCGGCAAAGGAGTTAGGGAGAAGCAGATCAGGTCATCGAAAGAAAAGCTCGAAATCACTCAAGAAAGCCGCCAACAGCCAAACGGCAAGTTTGACCACTAAAAGTGGTGTAGGCAAGCATTCACAAGGGGTTGCCACGTCAAAAGCCTCGGGCCGGCGGACTGGTGTACCAGAGATTTGGTCCG
>NC_011682.1:468896-483687 GCF_000150955.2 Phaeodactylum tricornutum CCAP 1055/1
GCTCTTTGGTGACGACACGAATCCCATTGCCGGTCTAATGATTGGTATTCTAGTCACCGTCTTGCTCCAGTCGTCTTCTACAACAACCTCAATTGTTGTGTCTTTGGTTGGATCCGCTGTTTCCGTCCGCCAAGGAATTTACATGATCATGGGAGCGAATATTGGTACTTCAGTCACCAACACTATTGTCGCCATCGGACAGATGGGCGATGGGGATCAGCTCGAACGTGCGTTTGCTGGTGCCACCGTCCACGATATGTTTAACTTTTTGTCGGTGGCCGTACTCCTTCCTGTAGAAGTCATTACTGGATACCTCTACCACTTGACTAAGGCAATGGTCAAGAATGCATCCACTGAGAAAGGAGATAAATGGGAAGGTCCCGTCAAGGTACTTGTTGCTCCTATCGGTTCGAAGATTATCATCGCGAATAAGGATATTATCAAGGCAATTGCCCAGAATAAAGGCAGCTGTGATGAGGGCGACGGCTTCTACCCCATGAACTGTACCGAGGACAGCTATTCTGGCTGCGGCAAGTCATTTGGTCTTATAAGTTGTGACAAGAAGTCTGGAGACTGTCCTGCTTTCTTCCAGTCTGATGCGTCTGCCAAGGATGACAAGGTCTCCGGAGGTGTCGTCTTTTTCATTTCTATTGTCATTCTTTTCACTTGTCTTGCCGGTCTTGTGACTGTCCTCCAGAAAATGTTGCTCGGTATGTCTTCTCGTATTGTCTACAAGGCAACAAACATTAACGGATACCTTGCCATTGTGATTGGTGCTGGTATCACCATGGTAGTACAGTCTTCTTCCATTACGACCTCTACGTTGACTCCTTTGGTTGGTATGGGAGCTCTCCGTCTTGAACAGATGTTACCCCTTACTCTCGGCGCTAATATTGGAACAACAATGACTGCCATCTTGTCAGCACTTGTCACAGAAGGAACTGGATCTCTCCAGGTTGCACTAGCTCATTTGTTCTTCAACTTGACTGGTATTGCCATCTGGTATCCCCTTCCTTTTATGCGCAACGTTCCGCTTGAAGCTGCTCGTAAACTTGGGCGGACAACACGAATCTGGCGTGGCTTTCCTTTTCTTTATATTGCCGTGATGTTCTTTCTTATTCCGCTGCTTTTGCTTGGTCTCTCTTCTCTCTTTGAGGATGGCAGTAAGGGTTTCACTGTTCTTGGATCATTTCTCACTATTATCCTTGGCCTTGGAATCCTGTACGTCATGTACTGGTGTCGTTACAAGGAGGGCCGGGAGAAATGCTCAAGTTGCATGGCCGAGCGTGAGAAGAAGCGCGTCATTATGAAGGAGCTTCCTGACGACATGATTTACCTCAAGGAACACATGAAACGCCTCATTGAGCACACTGGTCTTCCAATTGTGGAAGAGGAAGACGCTGAAGCTGGCAAAGAGATTGACGAAGGTGATTCCGATGAGGTAGAGGCCTAGGCTTCCGCCCCGTGAGGTAGATATCACTGATTCTAGAATTGGTTTGAGGTCCCCTCTAAAATTTGGTTGTTTTATTTGAATATTGTGCCAAGTCTGTTCTCGCTTGTTAAAGCTAGAGTTACTATAAACCTTTGGAATATACCACGCTTTTTGTTTGATTCCGTTGTACGTAGGTATTCTAAGGTTCTGTGAAGCCCTCTTAAAACTAGGACTTTTGATCAGGGGGGAAATGGTCTACAATTAGAAACTCTATTCCAATTGGAAGAATCGCTCTCGCAAGAATCCTTCAATGAAACAAAAATGTTCACTGTCATTCTGGGAGGAGAGGAGGATGTGACCGTGTGCTACAAACTCAGTAGAAGTAGGTTTTCACATTAAGACAAATATTCCATTTTTGATGTCCAAAGTCTCGGAGAATGGGTCTTTTAAATCAGGGCCTGGAGCGGATTGATTGATACCACAGATTTGATCATTGCGAAACAGAAAATTTCTCAAGTTTTCACTTCTCTAGTTTCTGATGCTTGTTCCTCACAGTCAGTATTAGGCGAAACTTTATATTCTGGCAGTGAATTCCTTTCATTGTTGGCACGCTTGATCTATAGAGATTCGGACTAGAGTAAGAGAGTTTAGACTTGGGACGGATCATCTCGCTATCCTAAAAAATGTACCTGAAAAATCAAAGTTTTTGGGACGATGTTGATTCACCCTAATGTAACATATGGATAAATTTGAGTTGACGTTTATCGGAGACTTCACGCAGCTCATGTCAACAGTTCTGGACATGTTTCTCTTTCTAAGAAAGAGATCGAACCGCGACTAAACGACGGAATTTTATATCGAAAGGATGACGTCAATCGGCGCTCCATTGCTTTTACAAAGAAAAAGATTTTCCGCGATGTGAATCTGCGAGATTCGTGATCGATTCTGTAGAAACGGTATACTTCGTACGTAGATCTTGAAATTATCTCGTGGATTTGTGTAGGAGGCCGTACATACGTGGCTCAGTCAGCTTGATGTGAGTTGTCACTTTCGCCTTTGGTCTGACTTTGAGGAGTCTCCATGTCCAACGCACAATTCTTCTGTGCCCGAAATCAGCATCATTATCCCAAACCAAAAGATTGGCTGACGAATCGTAACTATGGTAAGTTGACTTCAGGGTCGATCACACATTATCGCCGTACTAACTGTAAAGCGAGCTGGACCTCATTGGATTGAAAAGGGAGAGAGTGATATGGCAGATTTCTGTCAGACCGATGGCTCTCATTAATCAAGAGATTATTTTTCCAAGTCATTTATCTAACTTGTATTGTGCATTTTTGATGGGCAGGCTGAAGAACAGAACGACGTTGAGGCGATGGAGGTCGACAAAGCCACTGAGGCTAAATCTCGCAAGGATCGTCCTACTGGATCAATCCATTTCGGCGACACCGACTTTGACGTTGACGAGCAAGTTGGGGACGCTACATGGGCCGAGGTATGCAACGCCTGTTGTGTCCACTCCGGACAGGAATGGGCAATGATCGCTCTTGGAATCTTCCTGGTTTGCTTCTTCCTCTACTTCTTCCTGTTGGGTCTTGACCTGCTTGGAAATGGTGCAAAGGTCATGTGTGGATGCACTGCCGGAGAGTTGTTCGGCGACGACACGAATCCCATCGCTGGTCTAATGGTTGGTATTCTTGCGACTGTATTGCTTCAGTCGTCTTCAACAACTACCTCGATTGTTGTGTCTTTGGTCGGATCCGCTGTCTCCGTCCGCCAAGGAATTTACATGATCATGGGAGCGAATATTGGTACTTCAGTCACCAACACAATCGTCGCTATGGGCCAAATGGGCGATGGGGATCAGCTCGAGCGTGCTTTCGCTGGTGCCACCGTCCACGATATGTTTAATTTCTTGTCAGTGGCCATACTTCTTCCTGTAGAAGTCATCACAGGATACCTCTATCGGCTTACTAAGGCTATGGTCAAGAATGTCAATCTCGAAGACGGTGATAGCTGGGACGGTCCTATTAAAAAGATGGTTGATCCTCTGACCGATAAGATCATCATTTCCAACAGCAAGATTATCAAATCTGTGGCTTTGGGTGAAGCGACCTGTGATGTGGGTGGTGGATTTTACCCTATGAACTGTACAGAAGACACATACTTGGGTTGTGGCAAGGCATTTGGACTCATTTCGTGCAGTAAGACGAGCGGCGATTGCCCTGCTTTCTTTCAAGGTGATGCTTCCGCAAAAGATGACAAGGTCTCTGGGGGTGTTGTCTTTTTCATTGCTATTGTCATCCTGTTTGTATGCCTTGCCGGGCTTGTTACTGTTCTTCAGAAGTTGCTGCTTGGAATGTCCACTCGCGTTGTCTACAAAGCCACTGACATTAACGGATATCTTGCGATTGCTATTGGCGCTGGTCTCACTATGATTGTGCAGTCCTCCTCCATTACTACGTCCGCTTTGACTCCGTTGGTTGGTATGGGAGCGCTTCGTCTTGAGCAAATGTTACCTCTTACACTTGGTGCCAATATTGGTACAACGCTGACTGCCATTTTGTCTGCCCTTGTGTCTGCAAGCAAGGATTCGCTCCAGGTTGCCCTTGCCCACTTGTTCTTCAACTTGACTGGAATCCTCATCTGGTACCCGGTGCCTTTCATGCGTCATGTCCCTCTCGAGGCAGCTCGTAGACTTGGAAAATTGACTCGAGTCTGGCGTGGTTTCCCCATTGTTTACATTGCGGTGATGTTTTTTCTCATTCCGCTTCTTCTGCTCGGCCTGTCGTCTCTTTTCGATGATGGCAGCAAGGGTTTCACTGTCCTGGGATCCTTCCTTACCATCCTTCTGTTCCTTGTCATCATTTACACTGTCTACTGGTGCCGTTACAAGGACGGTCAGCAGAAGTGCGCAAACTGCATGGCGGAGCGTGAGAAGAAGCGCGTTGTGATTAAAGAGCTCCCTGAGGATATGGCGTACCTGAAGGAGCACATGAAGCGCCTCATTGAACACACTGGACTCCCCGAAGACGAAGATGTTCCGGCCAAGGATGAATCTCCTGATACTTCGGATGCTGAGGTTGATGCCTAAGCACCAAACAAGAGGTCGATATCGCCGAATATTGGTTAGAGGTCCCCTTTTGATTATCCGTTTAGTATATATAGTATATACAACCTGTGCCAAGACCATAGTTCTCGCAGATTCTGCTTGAGAATAAAATAACTTGGGAATGTTTATCTTATTCTGACTGCATGTAGAAACATCATAGTATCAGGATGCTGCACACAGCTCTTTTCATTTCAACTGCGGTTCAAACTAACTGTAAACCTTAATCGTTGTGCTGTCAATGGTCGGCGTCCCTAACCGTAAAAAGGTTAACGCCACATTCATGAATCAATTGTTTCTTAACTTTGCTTCTGAATCTATCGGCGTGTAAGTTTCTTCCTATTAAGGTCTACAGAGAGAATGTGACTTCGAGTAGAAATAGGATATCTATTCATATACGAACGATTTTCACTCACCTCGCCGTGAACTTCAACAATTATATCGACCCTGACAGCACGAGCAGTCGTGTTGCACAGTGCACCCGAGTCAAATGCTTCATTGAGCAATGCATACTCGGCACCCTCTATATCCATTTTCACCATAACATGTGCACCAGGCATCATCTTGACTGTTTCGTGAAGAAGGCGAGTCAAAGTGAAACCTTGCACAGACACCTCACGCTTGTCATTCCCACTCAAGAGGGAGCTTTGAACATCCCTATGTCCAGAGAGTGTAGACGAACCCCAAAAATTCTCTTTCTCATTGACTGTGTCCAAGAACAGAACCGTAGTCTCGTCTTTTGCAGCGCCCACCGTCTCGGTGAAGAAGTGGACTCTTCGAAGTGGTCTCGGCGAAGTAAGCATGAGACGTTGCTGTAATCTATTGAGATGATTTGTAAAGATTGGATTTCCCTCGATACCAAAGTAACAATAATTCTCTGGTTGAACCGGGCCCGAAAGTTGCCGGCTCACCTCCTCCATTTGAGTACGTATCCAGGTGATGAGTTTTCTAAAACCCTTTCCCTTTTGAAGAGGTTGTAGAAATCCATGTTCCAGATCTATTCGTGGAGCTAAAATGCCTTTCTTCGAACAAGGTGGAATGCCAGCGTCCACTAGTTTGCCCATCGAATCTCCAACATTGGCGCCAAAATCTAGAAAGGTAAACCGGCACGGTTCAACCGGCAGCTTGGACTGTTGAGTTGCGACTTCTCCATCAAGACTTGGCCTATACCAACTACCCAAAATTTCAACTATCTCCTCTTGGGTTGAGCTTTCGTCTGCGCACTTCGCTTCATATTTTTGTCTGTGTTGATTTGACTCCTCAATGTTTTGATAAGCCCGGGCATCCGAAAATAGCCCATCGAAATGCCCAACGCGATCACTGCTGTCATCAAAAAGTAGCGACGTCTTCTGGGTTTCATTGTAGAACGGCATGAGGGTCGAGCGGACATCCCTAGAGAGAGCGGAAAGCACCACCGTAGTAGCTACCGCGACGCACAAGGATGCATAAACCCGTCTCCATTTTCTCATGACTTTCTGCAAGAAAGAAAGAATTGAGCGCAGTCATTTTGTCGCGTCTTCTCTTCCCATTTACGGTCAAAACAGTATTTTGGATGTGTCCGCTCTACGGATGGTACCATTACAGTGTCACATTCGTTTTACCACAACCTACCCCTTCTTTTGGGAGCAAGATTTTGAAGTTTACTGTTAAATGCAGTATTACCAGTGACTGCGACATAAAAGATACTAATTGTTACCATTAATTTCCTACAAAATTGGACTGCTATTCACAGACAATCAAATAGAACGGACATTTCTCCTGGTGCAGTATGCAACAATACTTTGACGAGTCCAGCTACAAAATTCTAGCCGATGGTCACCATTAGTCGGTTCGAGATTTGCTGTCTACTGGGAATAGCCGCGGATGACATTTCTTACAATAATGGTGGGAAGTTGTGTCAGCGCACTGCACCTTCGCTTCCGAGCAAGAACGAAGTACACCCCAACTTAAATTCCGAGCCTTGTCTCAAAGAACGCATGGGAAAGCCTGATGGCCACCAAGTCTGCAACACGGTACATGGTATGTAACTCGCTAACGTCATAGAATCAAGGCTACCTTCGATAAATTGAAGGAAGGAAAAGACGAGGAAGACTGCATGATGCATTTTTTGCAATATGTTCTCTTTGTCGAGTAAGCTAAAAAGAAAGCCCTCTACGACTATTCAAAGACCGATTAAATCGGAAAAAGCAAGTGAGCCAAAGAAATCCGTTGCTACCGCGCTGTACTTTGACATTGAAATCGATGTCGGTTGTTCCAATCCGACTTTTGGCATTCCACCGAACAATATGTCACTTGCCGACACCGACTGCACTTTTTCATCTTTGTATACGGAAACTTTGCGCGACATGTATCACACTCGACCTTCTTAGCTTTGCGTTGTCTTCGTTCCTCCCTGTCTTTTTGTTTTCGGACACACTCTTCGGCGTGCAATGACTTGTATACGGCGCGACAGGATTTGCTACAGTAGAATTCGCCAAGACAGTCACGGCACTTGATAGCGAGACGGACGATCTCGCCATCCTGTGCGTCCCGTTGACCGTGCACCTTACTGCACGCACGGTTACCACAAGGTTTGCCCATGCGTTCTTTCAAACGGGGTTCGGGAGTAACGGTGGCAACTTTTTCTCTTCCAAAGGTTGGCGGTGGAGATTCGGAGCTAATGCGGCGACTGTTTGGTCGAACGTCAGCCGCATGAGGAGCGCCATTAGTACTATTGGCTCTGCTACCCGTTTGCATGGATCGAGATAGTACCAGCCTATAATCGTTCTGTAGGGCTTCCCAAGCACCTGAATGCTCCCATAGATTATAGAGTGTCCAGGCATCTAGAATATCGTCTACGTGTGGGTGTGTGTCGGGTCGGGGCGGACCATCTTCCAAAAAGGATGCCGAACCGGCTTCGGCCAAGACGTCCAATGCCGGCAGGGTAAAGCACAATCGTGTCGAACGCAGTCCACTGTTATTGGAAGCTGTCTTTGTTTTTCCGGGCTGAATTGTTAATGTTAAACCTTCCAACAAATCATCCATACACTCCAGACACGTCATCCGGCATATGGTTCGCGTCCCAAGCGTCAGCTGAGAGCCTTTCAATACGGTAATTTGCAAGAGCGGATAAAACACCATCCAGTATTCGTGCGGCACGCGTTCACCAGGCTGAGGAATGGGCGCCTTGCGGCCGCAGACGGGGCAGCACAGGAGAGCCGAAACGTCGGGCCAATCGAAGTTACCGTTGGGGGCGATATTCATTTCCTGGGACTGTGTTTTCGTCCGCATCATGACCCTAAAGTCTTGATAATTCTCCGGAGTCAACACGCACCGTCCTCCCAAGGTCATGGTGACGGGCATGGTACTCGTGACCGTGCCGCTACGGGCGCCTCCACTATTTGTCGCGTTCATGTGTGAGGCCTGCAGCTGCGGTTCGAGTTGGAGTATGGTAGCGCCTTGGAAATTGACAAAGTAGTTTTCCAAATCAGACGAGCTGGCAGCGGGGTTGAATCCCTTGTCTTGGTAAACCATGACCCGTTGGGAAGGCAAAGCTTTGATCTTGGAATCGAAGGTTTCTTCTTCCTGCAAGAGTAGACTGCAACGAGCTTCCTTCATTCCTGACGTTTCTAGTCCGGACCATCGAGTGCCTCCCGTACTGGTCGCGATGGACAACGGGGCAACGCTGCTGGTCGTCCCCGCAGTCATGCTGACTTTGTATAACCTTCTAGCTGATCTGAAACGGATAGGTACTCTTTCGCTCGCTCGCTCGCTCGAACTGTGATTGTAATCTTCTAGTCCATACAACTCACTCGCTCCCTCGGTTACGCTCCGCTGTCTCGAGGATCACCGGATTGTGATTCTGTGTTGGGTTTCCCCCGAGCGTAGGAACACGAAATGAATTGCTTCCAACGAGCGTCACTACTGCACCAATTGGAAGCGTTTTGAGAGATGGCTTTCGTCTCGGTCGGGGGTGTTCGTGCACTGTAGAGGATGGTGGACGTCACGTTTCTCGTGAAGGGTCTTTCGTGGGGTGGCCACAACAATTCGCTTTGCGTAGGCAATTGGCGGCACTCACAGTCCATTACGGAAAGTCGATGAGTGCGCGGACCGGGAAGGGTCACAATTTTACACGTGGCCATGGCTAACAGTAAGTGTGTTCTGCTCCAATACCCGAACTTACCGTTAATTCACAATAAATCTCCGTCCACGATTTGAAGTCCAATCACTGGATATTACGATGACGCCACGGGACGGTATTGAGTCCTTACGCCCCCACGGCCTTGTTTTTTCTCCAAATTTCCAGTGTGTTTAGGCCCAATAAGATCCCGGAACTGCTAGCACCTATTGGAATCGTAGTAGAAAAGACCAATCACAGAAAATCTTATGGCACAGTCATTCAAAATCAAGTCATTTACAAACGTCAATTCGTGGGAGTGGTCCCTGCCTTGGAAATCGATTTTTCGAGGATTCCACCAGATTAAGGTTGGGGCTCCCAGAAATCCAGGCATCGTGTCCGTTTGGCCGAACATATATGGTGAGCTGTTCCCAATCACGGTTGTTGGTTTAATCCGTGCCGAGAAATGACCGTCTCTATCGGTACAAAACCTACTGGAGTATGTACATGAGGGGCTTTGTCTGTGCTCACGAATCAAACGAACGCTTGTATGTATTCAAATCCTGGATGGCAAACGAACGGCCGTTAACGGGTACTTTTCGTAACTCACGCTCGCTCCTTCCGCTCTCCGTGCAGCCATACTCACACATACATAACATTTGACCATGGTGCTGCTGCAACGTTCCGTCGTGGCGATCGCCCTTTGCGGAGTGATTGCCGTGGAAGGCTTCTACCTTCCCGGTGCCAATTCTCAAGCCTTCGCGGATAATGACCCGTAAGTATTCCGTGTACACTTTCATGGGCGAGAGAGAGCGACAGTCCGCACCCCCAAGCACGAATCGTATTGCTTCGTTGCGCTCCTGCCCGAATTTACACAAAGGCGGGATGATTATGCTTTCTCTATGACTTTTCCTATTTCCTTGACTGACCCATTCTCTCCTTTGCTCACGTTAATTGCTTGCTGTTATACAGCGTCAAGCTCAAGGTGAATAAGCTAACTTCGACGAAAACGCTCATGCCCATTGACTACTACCGCCTGCCCTTTTGCATTCCGGAGGGAGGAGCCAAGATGGACAATGAGAATCTAGGAGAGTTCCTCTCCGGAGATCGCATTGAGTCCTCGCCGTATGTTCTCCAAATGAAGAACGACATGTACTGTGAACAGCTCTGTATCGCCAACCTTGGACGGGGCGAACAACGCGGCGTTCAGCCCAACAAGTTCGTCAAGGCCATCCGCAAAAACTACCACAATAACTGGATCGTCGACAACCTCAGTTCCGCCAGTAAAGCCGAAAACGATAAAGAAGTGACTACGAGATACTGGCAGGGCTTTCCCGTTGGCTTTATTGGCAATGATGGCCAAGCCTACGTGAACAACCACGTCAATATTGAAATCATGTACCATCCATCGGATACGGAAACGGACAAGTACCGCATCGTGCGATTCGTGGTGGAACCCTTTTCCATCAAGCATGATTCCGAACCGGTAGTGGACGATACAAACGATGTTGACGACACACACGTTCTAACGCGGGTCGCCAAGATCAACAATCCTATTGATTCCTGTGCCCCTAATGCAAAGACTCACACCACCTACGATATGATTACCCAGTCGGGTCGGGAACCCCAACGCGCTTCTGGTCAAGTCCTCTTTACCTACGATGTTAAATGGGAACTCAATACCGAGGTCAAATGGGCATCGCGTTGGGATATTTACCTCAACATGGACGACGCTGTTCCCGCCAAAGTACACTGGCTGAGTATTGCAAATTCTCTTGTCATTGTCTTTGTGCTCAGCGCCATGATTGCTGCTATTTTGATCCGCAACTTGCGACGAGACATTTCTCGGTACAATCGTCTCGCGACGGACGAAGAGAAAGCGGAGGATTTGGAAGAATACGGCTGGAAGTTGGTGCACGCCGACGTTTTTCGGCCACCCACATTCTCGCCGCTATTGTTGGCGGTTGCTTGCGGCACTGGAGCTCAACTGCTCGCCATGACCTTTTTGACGATTGCGTTTTCTGCGATGGGATTTATGAGCCCAGCGAGACGCGGACACTTACTCATGGCGGAATTGCTGTTGTTTGTCTGCATGGGTGGTTTGGCGGGATACGTTACGGCGCGCTTATACAAAACCTTCAAGGGCAAATCCTGGCAAAAGGCGACGACTCTCACGGCCGTTGGCTTTCCCGGAATATGCTTTGGTGTATTCATAATCATGAATGTAATTGCTCTTGCGAAGCAGTCTACCGACGCTGTACCCTTTGTGACCATGTTGATTCTCGTGGTCTTGTGGTTCGGTATTTCTACACCGCTCGTCTTCTTCGGCGCCTATTTTGGTTACAAGCACGAGGCTATTGAGTTTCCCGTCAATACCAGCTCGATCCCCCGACAGATTCCCGATCAACCCTGGTTTATGGGTATTCCATTTACAATGGCGATTGGTGGTATCTTGCCTTTTGGTTCGTGCTTTGTCGAGCTCTACTACATTCTTGCCTCAGTGTGGATGGACTACTACTACTACGTCTTTGGCTTTCTGTTCCTGGTCTTTTTGATTCTCATCATTACCTGCGCCGAAATTACTCTCCTCTTCACCTACTTCCAGCTCTGCAGTGAAGATTACCACTGGTGGTGGCGCTCGTTCGCAAATGCCGGATCGACTTCGGCGTACGTCTTTTTATATTCCATCTTCTACTTTCAGCAGCTCGAGGCCAACTTGTTGGCAACTTACGTACTCTACTTTGGTTACATGGCACTGTCCTGTTTGGGACTATTCTGTATGATGGGTTTTGTGGGAATGTCGACCTCACTGTGGTTTAACAAGGTCATTTTTTCGTCCATCAAAATCGACTAGATCGGTAACTCAAGAGTACACACTTAGCATTGCATTATCTCCAACATAGCCTTGAATGTCGTGAAAACTTCTATCACATCGACTCTGTCCAGTGTCTATACCGTAGAATGGGTGTATCTAAATTTCTCTCATCCGCGAAAGAACCGCAACGCTTCGGCCTCAGGTAATTTGTGAGCTTTGTCGGCGACACGGTCAGCATTCACTTTATTTTCCAAGATTTCTGCGTTCTATTCCAACATGAAGTGAGACCTTGCGTTTTCATATACATAGCATATTTCTAATCTTAATTCTGATAGGAAACGCGCTAAGCCACTATCAAGCTCACGGGGGAGTCCTTTCTTTCTTCCAAAATGGCTTCCGCAACGTCCATATCTTCGGGCGTGGTGATTTTTAGATTGGTATATTCGCCAAGCGTTAATTTGACCGGTTCTCCCAAAGCTTCCACAATGCTCACGTCATCCGTTACTTCCAAATTTTCTCTCGCCACTTTGACAAATCCGCGCTGCAGCGTTTCGATTTTAATGACTTGTGGTGTATGCACTTCCCACAAGCGAGCTCGTGGAAGTGTTCGCAGAACCGTAGAACCGTCTTCCGTTTCTTTAATCGTAGCTTTGCACGGAACTCCCAAGACGGCTGCGCCGTACTCTTTGGCATCGTGGACAACCTTACACAGCTCTGGAATGGTAACTAGCGGTCGAGCCGAGTCATGAATCGCTATGTACTTACAGTTGCCATTGGAAACCTCCACCAATTTGTTGAGTCCGTTTTCTACGGATCCCTGTCGTTCGACACCGGGATTGGCAAACACAAGACGGCCATCGTATCGATTTACTATAGCTTGATACTCCTCTTGATAGATTGGGTCCATGACTAGTACCACGTACGGTGGCGGCGCTTTGTTTTGGGCTTTCAAATGCTCCGGTAGACGCTCCAAGAACAAGTCGAGGCTATGATGCAAGACAGGAACACCTCGGAGTTCCAGAAACTGTTTGGGCATAGTGGCTTTCATTCGCGAGCCCGTACCACCGGCTAGCAAAACAAAACCCACATCATCCATAGCAACTGTATTTGAAGTGCCATTATTTTCGGCATCAGTGGCAGCCAAGGATTCTCTGCACATACGAGAGACGACAGTGGGCCGCTGTACAGTGAGAAACGCAAAGGCCGATGACAAACAGAGGACCCACAAAACAAAAAGGAAGGATATTCTCAGTGCAATCATGTTCTACAAGTATTGCCAATAAAAGCTGCCTTATCCAGGTCACAACCGTTTAATTGGAAGGGTCCGCCTTTCTTGCGTCTGACCCAATTCATGGTACAGGGTCAATTCAGGATGTTATCGCATTCACTCTCTCTAGCCAGTAGGGATGATGGTTTCTGTTTTTGCCGCGGATCAACAGTATTAGAAAAACCCCACGTCAAGCGTCTGTCATATGTACGTTAGACTAAGACTGGTCTGCTCAGGCAGATAATGGTATAATTTGTGTTTTGCTCTGTTTCGTAACTACACTAGTGATCTTGTGCTATTCTAGTGCGATTCTAGTCGGTTATCGTTGCAGTTTTCTAGTTTATCAGACCCAAAGTCGTTCTGTATCCCTGTGGGATCAAAGGTATAAGTTGTTGTGACTGTCTGAGTGTTTGTGCGTGTTTTGACGGAAGCGCCGAGGCCGAATGTGCCTGGGGAGGCAAGCATAATACCTGGCTCTTCATGTTGTTGTCGAGTCGCCGACGCCTGCAGAGGCCTAGAACATACTGACGGTATCTCGTAATGGTCCACGTGGTAGTCGTGTCGATCGGATACTGGGTTTCTTGTCTGCAATAGCGGCTTGAAACAAGGCACCTCCCATGGTTGGACGCTTCCATGGAGCTTCTTCTACCGAAGCTTTACTCAACGCTCTAGCCCGAGCGGCATCCTAAGCTTGGATGTTAAGTAGGATCTGTTTTCGAACATCCACTTACCAATTGCTAATATCGGACCTCGTACCAAGTGGTATTCGCTGCTCCTCCACTCTTGCTATCAAATGTGTAGATATATACCACAATGGGTATTTTAGTTATTGACCCGGCAATCAGGCCGGCTATCACTATTTAAGCGGATGCGAACCAAATATTTGCAAAATTCGTAACCAGTGATCAAAGGAAACTATTGTTGTTCCCGTTATGCCAAGCCGACCTCGCTAACACATGCTCAACTCGAAACTCTTTTCGAAGTTCCTTCCCGTCCTCAGGAAGAAAGTTAAAAGTTCACCATGGCCGCAGCTCTCGCTCAAGTCCGTAACGCCCTTCAGGCGATTGGTATTGTCGACGCGTCTCATCGCGACGCCATTACCGAATCTATTACTTCCGTCGAGGACTTCGTGTTCTTGACGGACAAGTTCATCAAGGATATGTGCAACACCCTCCGTCGTCCCGGGGGGACCGTCCCAAATCCCAACGCCGCTCAGCCAGGCGCCCCAGCGGTGATTCCCCGCTCCGGTGTCGCCATTTCTCCAACGGCTGAAGAGCGTTTGATCTTGCTCGGATATTATATCCGTCACCTCAAGCGTACCTCTCGTCCGATCCCAGGCCAGTTCGTTGCGGCTCGAGTCCTCTCCATGGCGGAGATTAAACGCCGTGAGGAGGAAGACAAGACTCTGTCGAAGGATGCCACGGCTCCTTCCATGATCGATGACCTCAAGAAGATCCGCGAAGCCTTCGAGAATATCGAAGATTATCTCTCCAAGGTCCGTGGAACTACTGGCGTTCCTTTGCGCCATGTGATCCGCGACGACGACGAAGTCCCGGACGATCCGGACAACATGTACCCAAGTGTTCTCGATGAAATGATCGCTCGTTGCCCGCATGATGGCGAAGACTTTGCCGCCGATAACAGTCAAGTTTGGTCCGTAATCCGGGCTTGTACCCATGGGGGTCCTGCCTGGAGCTGGGTTTCTGCTCACGCTCGTTCTCGTAACGGTCGTGCAGCTTGGTTGGCCCTCCGTTCTCATTACCTTGGGCCGACTAACCAATCGAAGATCATGAACAAGGCCGAGGGAGACCTCGAAAACAAGTTTTATAGCGGTGAGCGCCGAAACTTTTCTTTCGAGCGTTTTGCCGAGATTCACCAGCAAGCCCACACCGACCTCGACGAGTTCGGTGAGCCATTGACCGAAGCTGCCAAGGTCCGCAAGTTTTTGAAGCGCATTAAAGCCCCGTCTCTCGAATCGGCAATTGCGACCGTTCGTGCCACTACAGCGTTGAAAAATGATTTTGAAGCTACTGTCAATTATTTGAGTGAGTTTATTGACGAACAGAACCAGG